>NW_014332838.1:911392-1000384 GCF_000341935.2 Cephus cinctus
CCTATCTCATTCGTTTCTTATGCTCGCAAAAACCATCTTATTCTTTTTCTCTTTCTCGCTATTAAAAAGTGATGTAGTGCTGTCTCTCGTTTCTCCCTGTGCAATAGGCAGCATAGGTATGTAACTATATACTACCTTCGAGTTAACTTCCAAGTCTCCGTTAGAGAATATCTCACTGAGAAAACAGATTAGACGGATTTGCATGGTGTCCTCGATGCAAGGATAGGAGATCCAATTGCACTTGGTTCGATCAGAGATACCCTAGCCATTAACCCGCAAATCAAGCCAAGTTCCTCCTAGTCTAGATCTTGCTTACTCCAACGAAAGGTAATGTAGCTTCCTGCAAGCCATCAACGTTACCTTCCAGCAAGACCCACGTTTGCCTCCGAGCAAGTTCCTATTCACTGAAATGGAATTATTGGCCTATCTGTTCCGGCCCGCTTAAGAATTGACCTCTGTGCGCGACGGGGTGAATTGAACCGTTCCGCTTCCGAGCGGCGACTCTGCATCACACGGATTAAGGATTCTGTTCTTCGCCAAAGATTTCTATATACGTTACATGAAAGAAGGATCTTGGAATAATTCCTTCTTGTACAAGATAGAATTTTTGCCAAAGCTTTTTCCTGCTTTATCTTCGGTACCTTCCGAACCGTGTAACGACTTCGCTTCCTGGCCGATAAATTATCCAATTCCTTGCTGCTCAAAAAATAATCTCTTGTTTCGTTAGAGCTCAAATACCAAGGGTATTTCAAATTAAAGGTGAAAGAGTTGTAAAAATGAGATAAAATACCTAGTCCCTTACTGATCTCTTCTTCCTAGCTTCTATTTGGAGTTCGGAGAAGAGTTTCATGGGGATAGGACCTTATTCTGTAGGTAAGTAAGTAAGTAAGTAAGTAAGTAACTAATCACCCTGTGGTTCCACCTGGTCCTGGCCCTTCCATCTCAGGATCCTATTCCTTCTTAGTTTGGTCGAGCCCTCTATCTACCCAGTATATATGTAGAGTACGAGCTCCTTCCATCCGATTAATCTCTGCTAATACCTACTCGCTACCTCGACACTCCTTATCCTCATCCTCGAATAACCCAGTGGTCCTTGCTCTCCTACCCTGAAGGTAATTTAACCTCGGAGCTATGGCTCTTTTTTGCCAATCTATTGGTTACTAATACATAGCCGCCCACGAGGTATAGCTATATGTAGGCAATCATTTTCGCGAACCCATGTAACGAATTCTTTTTTCAAGTGTTCGGAACAAACAAAAATTTATTTTGTTGAGAAAGCCGAAATCGTATTTAAAACAAAAAACTTTTGAAAATCAGTCCATACATTATTCTACATGAATTATCTTGCAATGATCGACGTACGACAAAACGACAAAGCTCATCCGTTCACATTCCTTCTCCTTCACTCTTTTTACATATTGCACATATATTAACAAATCAAAAAATTGGCCATCTAATAAATATTATATAAATTCTTATCTTAATTCGATTTCCTTTCGTTCCCAGATCCCTCGTGGCGTTCGTCAATGATTATTCAGAAATACGGGTTTGCGCTTGAGCGTCGTCGATTCAGACACGTGTTCACTGCCTACGTGTTTCTCCTCTTGTTTGTTTTTTCAATATTTTAGTAAATTATTTTGTGTTGCAACGTCAAATTCCCGGGCCCTGTTGCCTGGTAATAAGTTAATACACGAGGATTGTATTAAATGTTAATATACGATATTTGAACTAAGTGTGATTGGATGAATACCTGGCTCGTCGAACTGACACACGTGTCACCTTAGACGGTTGTTAGTCAAAAGGGACGAGCCAGGATTTCTTCCGATGAAGATGAAATCGCAGCGAACGGAGGGGGGGGAGAAACGATATTGGTGCGATCTATTGCCTAGATTCATTACCATGAAACAGGTATGACCTGTCGGTAATTCGTCACACCCATAACCGATGAACCTGCACGAGTAGTATATACGTACTATAGATAGATCCATACTAGATACTACATAAGTACTTCTTTTAAAGACAGAGCCACTACGTGTACGATGTTCTTCGTAAAATATAATAAAATTAAAAATGATTCACTTTATTTCCATAAAAAGAAAATAAAGACCTACCCTCGTATAAGGCAGGGTAAAATTTGTGACGTATGACGCAAGAACAAGATCGAATACACTATGCCGTACCGCTTGTACACACTGTATCACACTGTATTTTTAGCGTCTATTAGCAGCACATTACGCTGAGAATAATATTAGTGTGTGTATCAATTAACACTCGTCGCTCGAGTGCGCACACCGTACACACACTGTCGTTTCTAACGCGCGTCGCAGCTTCAGCTAGGTACAGTGTGTACGCACCCCTAACCATAAGCATACCCAACCATCCCAAACCTGGCAAACCAGCTCGGAGTTGTGCGTTACATTAGAGAGCTGACGGCAAGCAAACACACGTCCCGTGGCTCTATGTACCCATATACTCGATAACTGTTTGTTTGGTGGTGTGCCGTAAACCTTGCGTCGTCGACGGTTATTATTTCCCGAATTCATACAGCCATACAAAACCCTATGAAACACCTGTGCCTCTGTGAACGCGCGCGTGCGTAGTCAATATCTACCACCCGTAACTACCCTTACTTGACTTGCCGGGAATGCTTCAGTAATCGACGCGTCAAAGTCGTAAATTTCGGTACAACAAATATTTACTTGGGTTGGCAGCCTCACCCCGTGGACGTTTCAAATGTTATCTTAGCGATTGATCCAAAATGATTATTTTTTTATTACAATGGATCAACTTTCTTTCTTTTGCAATTATAGGTAAATTGTTAATGTTGCCGATGAAATGGATAATTTTTGAAATTATGGTCGTTTGTGCTGCGACTATGTGTATTATTGTGGTATTGTTATGTAATGCGATTGTACAATGTCAGGTGTCTGGTATTTCTATTGTAATTTTTGAATACGTATCTTCTTTGGTAAAATTTAGATCCGTATTAGGGATCTTGAAGAATGCGTGATCTTCAGTCATTGTACCTACTGTCAGCCAACGATTAAGCACCGTAATGTCTGGATAAAAGTGTGGTGACGTTTTATATGGGAGGCCAGGAAATTTTATTTTGCTGTATGACGACCGCCCACGTGTCCTCTCAATTCATTACGAGGATCCTCTTTCTTCCGGGGATGCCGAGGATCCCGCGGAGAGGATCGTTGACTCTCGGATCTGATGGACTTTGGTGCGTGCACTGGATATACGCGCGTAAGCTGCGTTTCGGGAGCGGGAAATATTAATTGGTAATTAATGTCAGGTGAGGGAATTTGCTATAATGCTTCTTTATATCGTTGAAAAGGAGAAAGAAAAGGATATTACTAATGGATAAAAATAAGGAGGATTAAAGAAAAAAGAAAAGTCTTGCTAAGAAAAATAAGGGCTAAAGAAACAACGTAGGGTCGGCTGTTTTATCGGGTTCGATACCCACGCTCGGTGCTTTGACTCGTTAGCAGTTAGCAATAACATTCGTTATTTTTATCATATCTTTTCTCATTGGCTTCGTGGCTTTTATTCGTAAAGAAACACGTTTTGGTACTCGAGTCTGAAGATACCTCGAGATAAACGCGCGTCTTGCTCGGTCTCTTATATTGCGCCTAAGATATTATCTATACGGGTAAATTCAAGAATAAACAAAATATTCTCAGAAAGTGGATACACCCTGGGCCACGTGCTTTAAGAATTTTCAAGATCCCTCGAAACAATCACGATACAACCGAAAAGCCTTATTATGCTCTTTTCTACTAATAGAACCCAGTGGTACCAGATTACCACAGCTTAAAGCAGAGAATCGTGTAGCACTCGAAGACGACATTTCCTTCAAAATCCAGAGCAATATGTCGCCGGAGTATAAATCACTTCAAGAGCCTAATTTTGTATCTTTAGTATACACGGTATTTAATGCTTTCATTTCGAAAGACCGAATGTCGTATTACAACATGAAAAAATTTGCTTTTTCAACTCTCTTCCCATCCAGTCTTCTCTTGTGTCTCATAGTTAGCCCAATGAGGATACGAATAAAAGGAGATTCACTATTGAAACAAATGTAAGGGGAAAGGAGGATGTGACGTTATCGAATCGTTGACAACCTCTCAATTATAATTGAATGCCAGGGTTCCTTTATTTTTCGAATTTATTCAAATTCAGAGATAAAAGACACTGTGAGAGAGTGGTCGAGGTGCCAAATCGTTTAATGGGACAACCTGTTAATACGTGACATGTGTTACCCACACCATCATCTTTCATATATACATAACCAGTTATGTCCCTCTTGGTTGTCCCATCGAAATATAGTCGGTCCACGAGTGCAACGTGTTTTCTTGACAGTTCGCAAGCAATTGCAATCCTTAGGAAATTACACATGGTTTTACATAAAATAACGTAGATATATGCTAAAATAAAAAATGTAATATATTCAGTGTAAAATCGTGCATATACAAACTTAATGACAAAGATTTTATACAGTGACACGCGTATCCAGCTTAGAGACTTCATTGTTTTTCATTTGTCAAAAAGTCACATCGAACTCGTGGACCGAGTATATGTGTACGACTCATCTCATTCACCATATATAACGAAGAAATGCAACATCTCCGCTTCAGGACTTGACTAACGGAATGAGCAGATCTCGGCAAATCTTGCGAATAAACGGGATCCGCTTTTCATTCCGCGGTGAACACGTGTTAACACGTATTAAAGCCTTCGTCTTGACGTAGTCCTTCTCTGAGACACTCGACAGTTTATCTCATATATATTTCAGCGTACTCGTTACACCAAGCGCGAATGCCAATACTGCTTGCAGAATAATATCACGGTAATCCGAAGTTGGTTGTCATTCAAATAAAACATTAAATACTGAAAATAAGCCAATATCCGGCGATTACCACTTATAACAGTTAATGAGAGTAAATCAAAGCCGGGTATACGAGAATGAAATTCAAATGGTAATTCTCACGATACCCTCAAGGCCTGGCATAAGCCTCATCGTTGTGATATAGTATATGATACGCGGCGGTAACGTTGGGGAAGCGGCCCGAGAATAACCTGAGAATTTTTCGCAATTACAGAACTCTACGCAAATCATTCGATATCGCGGGATCATTCGCACCTCGTGCAGGGCCTCCAGCGGGGGTAGAGAATGTGGAATGTAGAATACAGGTATATACAAAATGAAGGTGATATACGTGTATACATATACAGGGTGTCTCACTGAAAGTGCACACCTCGATTATTGCCGTTACTAATGAAGATACGGGAAAAAGTTTCAGATAAAAGTTGTATGGTTTCAAGGGGGTCGATTTTTCATCCGAATGACATTTTTATATTCATTTGATTCCGAGATACAGTACGTTACATGTTTTTTTTTTAATGGAACATCATTTTCTGTTGATATAAGAAAATGCAACTGGTTTTTCTCTTAACATTTTAAGACCTTGGTGACTAGAATCACAGACTAATTTCACTTCTTAATAACTTGAAAAGGGCTGGATGGATTTTAGTCTGCAATGTCTTAAAGTGTTATGAAAAAAAAAACGACCTATATGTTCTTATAACAGAAAATGATGTTCCATAAAAAAAAAGCATGTAACGTGCTGTATCTCGAAATTAAATGAATATTAAAAAAAAATCATTCGGATTAAAAATCGACCCCCTTGAAACCATAAAACTTTTATCTGTAACTTTTTCTCGTATCTTCAATAGTAACGAATATAATGAAGAGATGTGCACTTTCGGTGAGACACCCTGTATATATATCATTAAAAAAATACGGGAGATAGAAACTGTGAGTATTATAGATACGGTCGGGTTCGGAGTGTTATAAGTCATTGGAAAATCAGCCCCAAGTACAGAAAAAAAAATGTAAGCATTATTATATCTCGTGGCGCGCGGGGTATACGTAATATATTACAAGGCGCATTTACATAACATAAAACACGCGTAAGAACACGAGCTCGTAAGGAACACACGCAATCAGTTGAGAGTGGGAGTGGTGTGTTCGGTCTTGGCACTCTTGCTATCCATATGGGTGAAGAGGGAGGGACGGGGGGATGAAGGCCATAAATACGGTATTTATTGGGTTTGTAATTGTCGGTAATTAACATGGGCAAGTATATATCGAGACTCTCGCTTTCTTATTACCCGTGTCGTGCCTCGTTACCGGAGAGCGAGTGCCTCTGTTTTGCATACACGCGTCTCAATACGACGTCGAGTTACTTCAGGGTGGTAATCCGCTGATATTATCAGCTGATATTTCCTTCGCGGATCATTTACTAGATACTCTGTAATGGACGAGAATTTCTTGGCATAAAAGATTATACCAGACTTCTCGAGGACCTATAGGAGTACTCTGGTGTAATACCCATTAAGCACATGCGACTCTCCCTTTCCCAGGAAACAATCGTCCTCGAGATTTATTCAATTCGAATTTAAATAGCATTCGATTCGAAGTTTGCTCGTTCAAGTTTCTTGGCTAAGTGGGCCAGGACTTGAAAACGTCCTGACTTCGGATCGTATTTAAAGAGATACGAGAATACCTATACACGAGCACTGCAGCGCTACTGCTATTGGCATTAGGCAAGTTTTACTATGATCTTGTGATTTCCGTTTTTTCACCATTTTTTTTATCGCCTCAGTATATATAATTTTTTAGCATGAGACACAAAGCCTCTTTGATCCTTTAGTCAACCTTTTTTTTTTTATTACATTTCTTGGCGCTATCTTTATTTCCATAAGACTGATTTCTACCGGCATTCAAGTATCCCCATGGAATGTGCATCTGCTCGCGATAAAGCGTGGTTCCCAGATTTCGTCTTTTCCAGTCCAGCCAACCTCTTGTCGCTTGTGTTTGAAAAATCTTGCCGGCGCCATTTGCAAAAGGAAAAAACTCGTCGCTTCAAAACATCCTTTGACGTCGAGCCGATCATCTCCCGATTCGAATCACGATAACAGCTGATCCTGTCTTCCACGAAGTTTCATAGGTTTACTCTCGCTTTCAACCGAACGTTGGTTACACAAGTCAGATATTATAATCAACCGTCGAATCACTTTTGACGTATTCCAAAATGCCTGAGTAAATCGAGCGCGAATATCTCTCTACACTCGTTTGCGAGATACCTCGCCCGAGCGTGTACTCGCGATAATACGCCTGCGAAAGAGTCACGTTTTTCTTCTCGAAAGTGCGTCGTCTGACTATTGCACCGTAGGAGAGATTTTAATTTGGAAAAATACTCGAATCTAGTGGATCGCGAAACCATATTCTGTGAGTAGACACGTAGCACACTGTCCTAGGCGAATGATTGACGGGAGAGCGAGGCACAAGGAGGTCCTCTTGCTGTGATTCTGAACTACGCCCTGCCAAAATTGCCAGGGGTCTCAAGGGCTCTTAAATAATTCACGTGCATACACCCAAGAGACGCAAGGAGGAAACATATGACAGCCATTAGATTCTTTCATGGCTGAGTACCATACCATTCCATTATCACACCCAGCCCTAGAAAAATATCATGTCCGTATTTCTCAAAAGAAGAATTTTTTTATTTTTGACATATAATGATCTAGCTATCTACGAATCAATCTGTAATTTAATTACAGCCCTTTCCTCACGTCAATTAAGGACGTATCGGGCAGAATTTCGATAATCAGTAAGAAATCAGTAAACAGCCCAGCAAGTAATCAGGCATGTTAGTGTAAGCAAGGGGGTTGAGAATTGAGGGAAGAGTAGAAGGGAAACTACGGTAGGAAAGTTTAAAGGGCTCAGGGGTAGGCAGGGTAGAAATTGATGTTAGGAGTTTGCATTTATTATTAATACGTTCGGCGGGCTGTCACCGAGCGAGCTGTCAGCCACTGCATTTCATCCCTACGGCCCTCCCTTGATAACCAGCCACGACCCACGTTGTCGCCATCCTTACGGCTCCTCATTTTCTCCTGCGCCTTCTTCTGCCTCGGCTACCGAAGTCACCCCTCGCTGGAAGCTTTAGAGAGCAACCCCTACGAGTCCACCGACCTCCCGATCGATCGGCTGCTAAGCTTAATTATTTAGCAAGCGACATTTGGGTTATATAGTCTGATGACTCGCTGCTGGAGACCCTGCGCTAGTTAATAACCCGAAATAACACTGTTTCTCAAGAATATTCACAGTGTTCGCCTACTATAATTTACGCTCATATTTTTAGCTTCTTACGTCACTTCTGGCATCGACCGGATATTCCTTACTCAAATAAAGCATTCAATCCACTGTATTGATGCTTCATATGGAGACTGACAGTTACTTGAGTACATGTAATTATCTAGCAGAAACTTATGTATACACATAGATGTTATCTACCTGTCAAAAATCCATCGGTCACGAACGAAATTTAATAAAAAAAAAACGATAACCGGAAGGAACGGTTATTCGTGAAATTTGGTCAATTTCAAGGGGGACATTTCTTTGATAATTTTCGTTGTACCAGAATGTCTTGTCAAATTGACTCTTCCGTCTTAACGTCTGATTTAAGCTGAGGTGTGACAGCCGAGGAGCGTGTAGTAATAAACCATGAAAGGAGCCACTGCTGTATATAACGTCAACCCAATCACGCTAATGCTTTTGCTTCTGCATTATATAGTACCTAGATCAGGAAGCACTTTTATATTTTTCTTTAAAGAAAAAGCACTTTAACCTATGAGTAAAACGACAGCCTATTAGTTCTATCGAAAAATCATCCCTAGTGAGCCCCCACACAAATTAAAGGATACATTCTGCTCCGTAAAATCCTAATCATATTTCCCATTACGTCAAGAAATCAAAACAGACAAGATCAATCCTCTTTACACGAGTCCCAAGAAATTCGAAACTATACGTCAAGAATTTTCTGATTTTAATGTCAACTCTAATCCGTCCCAGAGGACACTATGGCAGATTTCTCAAGCTATAAAAATAATTAAACGTCCAAGAGGGTAACATCAATTTCCAAGTATCGATTCCATCAGAAAGTAGCTGGCCTGCCTATACCTAAATGCAGTGCAATGAAACGTACGTAGCTACGTAGGTAGGTTACCAGTCAAAGTCTCTTCAATTTCTAGCAGCTTTTGTTTCCCAGTGACTCGTAGAACGCTCGTATAAACGAATGCCGGCATGCTACGTGCATTTGACATTTCCATTCTGCGCCTTACGGGGCCGCCGTTTGAAATATCGTCACGCGCGTTAGTATCCGGCAATACGGATTAACGACTGCAACAGGTCGTTAAGTCCCGTGTCAGAGAACGTCGACGTCGGAATCGAATTATCCGAGAAAAGCATACATATTACATATAAAAGATGAAACTGTCATGCACCTGCATCTCACGTTTCCCTGATACTTAGGTGAAATAAAGCGTAATTATTTAAAAAATTGTTTTTCTTCGGTATCTCGAAAAATATATCTATAGCGAAAC
Organism: Cephus cinctus; assembly: GCF_000341935.2. NCBI lineage: Eukaryota > Metazoa > Arthropoda > Insecta > Hymenoptera > Cephidae > Cephus > Cephus cinctus. Next base: position 920,843 of record NW_014332838.1, read on the forward strand.
CATGATATGAAAAAAAATCGTATACACCCACTGTGTCATCTTATATATCATATACATATATATAAAAATTTACCGAAGACAGACTGATGGATTTCGGCAGATACTTAAGGGTTAGGTGAATTTTTTTTTTTTATCTTTCCTTTCAACAGCTATTGAGCACGTACAGTACGTTTAACACTTTAGGAAACAATGTATCTGTATCTTCTCTAATACCTTGCTACACTATTCCACGTAGATGGCACGCAAGAGAGAATGGCATTGTATATGACGTTACCCCCCAGGCATGGGATCTCCTTACGCCTCGTTAGACGCCCTGTTTCACATCCTGAACTTAACGTACGAGCCTAGGAAATATCTGAGACTACGGTTGCTACGCTCATCGCCTCTATAATGCATTTTAATGACCTATTCTCCCGGGCTCTATACGTTATTCGTGTAAAAAGGATTTGATTTCCAACGACTGTACTACTTGTATAATCTACCAATACTCAAGTGCATAGGGAAGCAGAAGTACTACGGATTTCGGCAAATTAGGTATCCCTCGGTCATTAACCCTTTCACGTGGAAAAAAAAAACATGAAAACCGTACAGCAGTCCGGGTGAGTACTTCAAAGTGAGACAAAGTGAATGGGTCTTTTTTTTCACTTGGACCTTCCTACAATTATTGAGTAATTGTAGGTGGGAAGGATCAAGCGGTTGCAACAAGCCCCAACTTTAGAGGGTAGATATATATGTAGATATATTGAATTTCTTTGATAAAAGATATGCAATGGCGTATATATACATGCACTGAAAATCAATGCAATTGCCTTTTACATTTTTAAATTCCAGAGTCACGTACTCATACCACTCGCACAACACGTGACACGCATAGAATCCCCAAGGGGTCATGAGTTTTATGAAAATTTTTGAAAACGTACGATGCTAACCCTATCGGAGGGGTAGAACGTAATGGTCACCGACGTTCAAGAATTCTCAAGCCGGCCTCCAATACATTACCGCATCCCACGCTCCTATCGCGGCAGTTAGCGCAGTTAGCCAGTTAGCGTTAGCGATGATGCACGACATATCCCATGTATCCAGCTAGTCGAGAGAGTAGGTACCATACATGCTATACCACAGGTACATATAGTTACGTGATGAACCTGCTATACGCCGTTTATCCGATTAAATTCTGCCCTCGTAGGAAGGATCGTGAAAATGTCTGAGATTACGTAACCCCGTGAAATCACGACTGGTGTCTGTAAGACTTTCTTTTTATTTTCATCCGATTCAAAGATTCACGGGTATATTATGCCCGATTATCAAGACCGTACGACGCTATAATTTCGCGATAGCACCTTGCAAATAAGGGTGTCTGCTGCAGACCGCCGCATGTGTTTCCTGGTCTAAGCTGGAACTATACTGTTCCTTATGGAATTTTCTAATTGAGTATAATAACTTATAGTTAGTAACGGAATCATGTGGTAGGATCTAGATAGGGAATGAATTTTGGCCCTCGCGCTACGTTACTTTGATTCTATGTTGGTATAGACCCGCTATACGTGGTTTACATGCCTAGTGACAAAATTATTCCCGGCAGAGGATGTTGGGGGTTTCGCCGTTGGATGGCAGCACGGTACGGTGATGTAGCTACAACATATTGCACGGTAGAGAGGGCATGTACTATATATATAGCGTAAATGACGTTGTATGTATATATATATATATTCTACTTTACCATCTCTCTTTTTATATACATGCATAAGCAACGTGGTATATTGGAAAGAGTGAAAGAGAGTCGCGCAGGGTGATATCGGGTATGGGTGAGATCCCTTTCTGTCTGCAGCTTCGCATTAGAGCAGCGTACATCGAGCTGCCAGCATCGAGTATTTCGGATTTCTCGAAGCACCACACTCTCATCCACCGCTAAATGACGTAAAATCGACAGATTCGAATTTTATGCGGAAAAGATCCCTTTGCATTTACGCTTGACGAAATCGGTAACCTCTCTCGGTGGTAACCAGCGAATAGACTAACGGAAAGGCAGTCGCTTCCGGTGAATTTGGTTAATTCCATTACAAAATTTACACATTAGTCTCGAGCGTATATTCGCTTCCCTGAAATTCTATTGAATTAAAGTGCCTCGATCGATATTCACGATACTGGCTTCGATAACGCCTGATATATCCATTAGTATGAAATTCTTTTGGGATTAGGAATTTCATATGAATTGTACAGCATAAATAATAAATCCACTAATTTTTTAACAGGAATATCAATAACTATAATGAGACATAGCCTAAACTCGAATTATTCATTAACTTTATGAAGATTACTAATTAATCGAGTTAGTCAAGTTACCGTGGCGTCTCGTCAATTTCATAATTATCCCATTTTCATGATTACTTTCACTAAGATATCGTCATCTTAATTTCCAAGGATGCGTCGAGGAAACGGTCACGTACAGATTGTTAGAGTGCTTGCATACTATAAGGGCATTTTAACCTTTAATCACGTTAAAAGCGGCAGTCTTATACGCAGCTAGAATCTCCGATCATACTGGACTTACGATTAGCTGACCTTTAAGAGAATCGATTCTCCGTGAGCGTTGGTCCAAAGTAATTTCATCTCGCGCAAGGAATAAATTTTCCTCCCGGCTTACTCGTACCGAGCGAAAATCGCAGCGGAAGAAAAATGACCGGGTAGAAGTGTACGAGTATACACAACCAAACCCACTAGGCGAGGGTGCAAGGAAAAAGGGAGAAAAAATAAAAAAAATACGATAAACGAGGAGGAAGGAAAACAGCGCGCAATAATTGATTCCATAATCATCGGCCGCTGCCAGACATCAAAGCAGCCCGGAACCCAGCTTAGTCGTCCCCCAACAGCTAATGGAAAGCTTGGCCATTGCTCATTCATTATTATCTTAACGAAATTCGCGCGCGGTCAGTCGATGAAAATTAAAAAATTCTCATCGGTAGTTTTTCTTACCCATTATTAATGTATAAAAGTTAGTTTTGATGATAAAATTTAATTTGTGGAAGGATGCGAGTATACACTGTAACATACGCAAATGATAAAAAAATGATTTCCATATTTTCCGATACCCATCGATATATCAATAGTCGCAAGAAAATATACAATTTCCTTACTTCGTTACCAACATAAGGGTGCCGTGGATGCACTTCCAAGACGCTATCTTTTCTCTGTGGAATAAGTCTTTGGGATGAAAGTGACCGTGAAGGGATGCTCGATCGGACGAGAACTCTGAATCGCTTTGAGTGCCGATGATTCGAACCTTTTGAGCGGCTAAGGTAGCTCATAAACGAATTAGCCTTAACCGAGTTAGTTTGAGTCGAAGAAATCACGAGTCCACTCGACCACTCATCCGCACTAAGGGTAAGCCGCTTTTACCAGACACGTCCGAGATTTCACCCCTTTTTCCATTCATTTTCTCTTTTTCTTCCTTCGTCTTCTTTCGACTATCTACTACTGTACATCAGTTACAGCTACCACGGCATCAAGACTGCTGTCTATACCACTCGTAATACTACCATACTACCACAGGATATCAAGAACTCTCGTCATCCTTTACGCCACCTTCTTATCCGTCTGCCTCTAGAAAAACGCTGGACCCCTAATAAAATTGTCTATTTTTATCAAATCGCCGCTACGGTCTGGTCACTTTCGATTTATCAGACTCCACGATTTTTGTAGAGAAAACCAGGATTCTGCCTAGCGCCATCGTTCGACGTGGCTGATAGGACACGCCAACCTTTCGCTCCGATTTATCCTTATTCGATAATCCACAATGTACGACCTACCCTTGAACCCAAAGTTTTATCTAGATAGTCTTCCTTATTTTAACCAGAGTATTCATGCTGCGGGTTAAGAGATACTACAGGGTGCCTTGGAAAGAGACGATACCACCAGTGATTTAACTATGGAGTTTTTAGTACAAGGTCGAAATCAAGGATGGGCATGACTAAAGCTGTAATATATCTACTGAAGTTCACTTCGTCCGATAATGAGAAATTTAAGGATACAACCATAGAACTGATAACGAATCCGAAGGAAGTGACGTAGCTGGGAATAGCGTTACCTTAATACCTACCGTACCTTTCCATCTCCAGATAGGAACTATCACCACGTTGGTAGAAGCCATTCGCAGTCATGGAATTAATTCAACCGGCGATTAGCTTTTGTGTCAGGGTGAGTTCCGTTAAGTGTTGAGGGTGTGTCCATACGCAGCTTCGTGAGGATATCGAGGACGTGTGTTAGAGGGTGAGCTTAGTACAAGTGGTCTCGAAGCATGCAAGCAACCGGAAGCCGAGCGAACTTGCACTCCGGCACGCGAACCAAACTTCCAACCCCATCCATCCGTTCCTCCACGTTTTACATTTAGTTTCTACCTTCCTTTGGTACCCTCTCAAGTCACTATTACTCTTTTTTTTTTAATTTCGTTATATCGTAATTCATTTTTTTTCACCTCATTTTCACCTTCATTTATTTAATTAATTCACTCATTCTAATGATATTCTTTACTTTACTCTTCATTCTCTAATTTCTTATTTTTTTACGTGGGTCAATAAGATCAAACACCGCACGAGTTTAACCTTCCTGTTTGATTTCTATGCCAGAGTCAACTTCAGTTGATGCGATTGTACCGTACAACCCTGTACATATGAATTTACATATACGTATAAATTGTATGAAGCATATGTAGTTTATGTTTGGATCGATTATCGTTAGATATGTATAGGTATAGTCCAGTTATGTGTGTACCTACTAAATCTTCTGGGACATGTCCAAATCGCCATTATTCTTTCTTTCAATAAATTGGAAGCTCGTTGTCCGGAAGTTCGACAGGTTTGACATCGCGACCCTCCACGTATATCGACTGTTTGGAATGGTCTGTCGTTCTTGGATATTATGGCTCCGAGGTAAATAGAGGAGATTGAGTCAAGTACTTTATATCCGGTGATCCGATTATCGTAAAGTTGAATAATGAATAATTATCGTCGGTACTTGATCCTCGAGTATTTTAAGGAGAAGCTTTCATCTTAATAATGTTCTAGATGATGCCCGTCGTTATTTCTGAGAAATGTATTTCGATTATGGACGATCATCAGAAGAACAGTCTATAAAACCATCGAAGGTACTTGGTGTCCTATTGATTTCAATGAGTACTCAAGGTTCTGCTGAATTATTGATACAGAAGACTAAATTGAAAATCAATATTCGATTCCAGTGCAACGTCGTTACTCCACGATAAACATACAGATTTCTATTGCTGCATTGTCAAGAATTCTTCGTACGATCGTCAATTAACATTTTTCAATATAAAGCACCCTTCGCAGTGCAGTCATTAATTACGAAATTAGCATTTAAATAGACACGTAAAAAGAAAGTCTGTCGTTTTAATAAGTACCAGCCGTAAGACGTTACGCTAAAATTCTAAGAAAATACCAACTATTTCTAGACAATTGTAATTTTCCAGAATTTCCAGGAAAAATACTTGAAACACGTACGTGTCCCTTAGACGCGTTTAGTCTCGTTCCCTTGTTCGTTCAGCCCAACGAAATAAAGTTCGAATCAGTCAGCGCTGATTCAATCCGAATTTATTGAGTTTCTCAACCGCAATTTCTTTATCGGTATCCCGATAGGACGTTTCGTGCATGATGCACCTTGCACCAATGCACTATATAACTTGCACCATGATAAACTTACAACTTGAATACGTAACCGTAATCATTCTTCGCTGCAGAGTTTCGAATAGTACTTGCATATGTATAAATGTCCCTGGTCATCTTCAGACGGTCATCTTCAGAAGCTTTCATTTTTATGTTTATAAATTCTACGGAATATCTCGTAAAAAATGTTGACGTGTTTCACGTTCCCTTGTCTGTACCATTTGTTGGCAGTTGGGCCAACAATTCTACGCGTGAGATCGAATATAGCAGCATAAAGGGGCGAGCAGGAATGAAGCAGAAGAAAAACAAAAAATTACACGTGTAGAGCCCGACGTATAGAAATTGTTGAAGTTTACAGTGCACATGAAAAACTTGACGAATTAGGGTTGTATATTTTATGTGTACTTAGCGGTCGTAGCAGATGTGTAACGCACAGATATGACTAATGCGAGCCGACGTAACGCTTCGTTGGAAAGACTTCCGGGGTTCCTTGGCTGTCAATGGCAGCCGATGTTTTTTTTTTGGGGAACCTTCTGTACCTAATAGCATCAATTTGTTAAGTTTTTCGTCGACCGTGCGCATCCGATGCGAGACGATATTAGCGCTTACATATTTCAACGGGACATTTGTCTCTTCTCTACGTCGAGAGCCGCTCAGCTGTTCGATGAAAATTCTTGATAATGGACATCGCCATTGTTTGGCCATTGAAAGTCAAATAATTTATAGCTGAGTGGGCGGTAACGTTAATTAATAATATTTGCTAATGAATGAACGTAGTTTTAAACTTCTCTCGTATTTCAATACGATAATCAGTTTGCGGAATTCGTATCGTTCGACGATACCAACTAAAAACTTCCATAATTTATATCTATATATAATCAAAAGATTTGTTACCTATTGATTTACCAGTCGATAAAGACAGGGAGATAGGGAAAATTTTCAACTTTCCGGAAATGGATGTTTGACTCAGACGAAAGAAGAGGAAAGGAGGTACAGCATAGAATTTCTAGTTGAATTTACGATTCTTGGTTTTTACTACAATTTCGATGTACTTTGGTCAATGCCTATTAAACTTTATGTTACGTAACTTAGGTAATTGAGGGCATTCGTTGATATTGAGAAACGAGTTACTTTCGTGACAGAGGATATCTATATAACAGTATATCTCGGTAATGGTAATATAATTAATTAAGATTACACGTGTAACAAGATTCACACAACCGGAAGTCTTAATTGTGTTAAATCACGAAATGACGGTATGAGAAGGCTATACCTCGCTATGCCAAACAAGTCATCAATTTTCTTATTCTTCGTTACACCGATCTCAGATAAAAGTTGAACACGTTGAAGCACAAGGGTAGGAAAACTATTAATAAGCAAAGGCCGCCTTCTACAAAAGAATCTCCGGCTACCATCGTATATTTAATGTCACATGCAAAGCTCAAGTTATACACATGCAAGATTAATATCAATTTCTAACTAAATTCGCTGCACGACCATCCAAACCCAAAAGAGTCCAAGTTCCACCGTCGTATTTCCCTCATCGTCCATGCGAATGACGGGAACAATTTCGCAGTCCTTTCATTAAAGTCGACGTCGGTATCTGCTTCGTCGTCAATCCTCATTAGTCGTCGCGAACGCGAGTTAAGAACTACACGTATAGTCGCTTCAGAACTTGTTTTGAATGCTTAATCCAGTCGTACTGGTAAGGGTATCCTATCGCGATCCAGATAGCTAGTCGAGGGCGATACTTTTTCCTAGAAGGAAGACGTACATAGCAGATAGCATATGTATACATAGGTATAACTATAGACAGGATGGCCGTGGACGTTATCACACTAACGATAGGAAGCGATGATTAATTTCAAAGACCCATCAGCGATATTAGTTTTTAATGTATGATCATTGTTATGGGAATTATAATAATTAGCTTGGGGCTTGCGGCGAGCCAGCCAACCAACTCCCAACAGTGTGTCCTCCCTAGGTATATACCTAGGGATGAATATTATATATATACACGTAGATATATGTATATACGACAACCCGTTCACGTTCATCTAACTGTATAAGAGATCTGTGTGTGTCTGAACTGGAAACCCACCGGAACTGACTTCACGAGCTGCTCGCTGCCCTATCAAACTAAACGAGCGATTGCTGCCTATGCACCCCGCTGCTTCCTTGCTTGCTTGCAGTTTCTCCATCGACGATATGCAACGCGCACATAATATTCCATTATTACAGCCGGACGAGATTGAAGCCCGTCGCTTGGGATAGTCCGTGCAAAATTTCCCACTCCAAGGAAATCTCCCTTGATGACCATCCGAAGGGAGCATCGTCAGAATCGTGCACGTGAGCGAGATGATCGATCGAACTCGTTAGGCTCGTAAGACCTTTCGACTCGCAGTAAGACTGCGGGTATCCGTCATGATTCGAGTCCTAAGTGGTTTCGTGACGGTGAAATAGAAACCTTTTTATTTTCGTATATATTTAAGAAAATTCATGAGAACGTTTCTCCTGGGTGCTTAACATATTCCGGGCTTGAAATTGGTTAATGGAATATTGATCGAAAGTCATTTTGGCAGGGAGGGTGCATCGGGCGTTGAAATGTGTTAATGATTGATAATTGAAAAAATTGTGGTTAATTTATGGATCAAAAGTACGTAATTAGAGTCGGTCAATCTGGATATTCATATGGCTAATGAGCGCGACCAGAATTGGTCTAATTGAATTTCTCATTAGCGTACAGTACTATCCGTCATATATGCCATTTAATTTGACGTCGTATCCAACGCTATTTTATAACTTCACCTAGTGCGTCTTTCATCTACCTCTTTTGTTATGCGAATGTATATAGATATATGGCGCGTACCATTGAGTACGACGGCTTACGTCACGCGATTATGAAATTTTATTAAAGCTACACTTACGGGACAAGCGACCATGCACTAGGCCAACTCTTTCTTTGCCGGATGCACTTACCTGCAACAAAGGAATAAAACACGTTACAAAGAGCTGCATTAAATGTGTAAAATACGTGGTTATCATCGTACCTGATGGGATAGAAAATTTCTAGGTTTACAATAAGAGTAACAATGATCCTGGAGACCTGATATAAATGATACATTCGATCGATTTGTTCATTAGCGAATATATTTATAACAGACAACAGTAACTGCATCTGACATTTGATTACTTATTTCGTAATTATGTAATATATGGTACGGTTAGTTATTTGACTTAGTTATTCTCCAAACTTCGCGTCACTGTATTTTATGTGGCTGGGTGTGGCGGTAGTAGCTGAAATGTGAAATAAACAGAAGCCACCCTCGCAGGGGTTAGCTACCTCAATTAAAGCGCATAAATTATTCGAGCTCGGGGTGGTAAGAACGTGTAGTGAGAAATACCTGGCATTAAATGAGTAAGGGTTGTATCGGTTTCTCCAGTAACAGAAATACGAAAGAAGGAAAGGGGGACAAGATAAGGCTTCGTATAGCATCGAAGGCAGCTGTCTACTTTCTCACATAGATTATCTTAGGTCGTTCTAGCTGGTCTATTCTATTTCGTTTCGTCTTGGCGATTCCATACGATGCCAGGAAGTCGGGCAACTTGATAGCAATTTGTCCAGTTATTCTGTCTTATCCGGCAAGGGTTCTCTCTATCTATTGGCAACTTGAAGATCAGAGACTGTAGAGGGTTGGACAGGGCTTAAATTATCCAGGAAATTCGAATCCTATAAGCCCACAGGGATTCGCTACAGTTTCGTGACTCGTGACTAAGTCTCTAATGACACCCCATACAAATTTAATATTATTCATTACCAATATTTAAGTAAAATTTTGTTTAACACTATATCTTAGCGATAGACCCTAAAATACAAGTATTAAATGAAATTTAAAAAAAATTGTCTGTCTTAAGATCCAACTTATTGTGACATTCGGCCGTGGAAAGATATCAAGGGTTGAAATAGTAAGCTAAGGTTGGTCCATAGTTATTTTCATTCAAAATATTTTCTTAATGTCTCACGAGGTAAACCTCTTTGAATATTCATCCCCTGGAGGATCCTCAGCGTCGCGCAATCACCAGCCTCAGCATTTCGGAATCATAGCTGGGGCCTTGTGCTCTTTATCGGGCCCTGACGAAAATGAGAGGGTGTTACGAATTTTTTTTTTACAACACCCTCGAGTGGTACGCGAGAATGCCGAGAGAACTCGACGATGCGGATAGAGGTCAAGTGTCTTTGGATGTAAATGGAATGACAAGATTTAAACGTAAAGCAGTATAAGCTAGTCCTCCACCGCGTTTTTCTCTCGTGGATTCCTTAACCGCGCTCTCGGTAGAACGGGGTTTAAGAGCCACCCGAGCGGGATGCTGTTATTTAAGAAAGTATTTCTTGACTCACCTCAGCCACCTTCAGCAAGTTACAAATTAGACTATGTACACTCGGAGCCTCGCGATTAAGGTAGGTACCTATTTTCATTCAGCTAGTATGTCTGGGTAGGTATAGTTACGTAAAGCATCTTACTCTACTGTATCTATATAGTAGTCGGAGTATATCTTCAATTAATACGGAATCAAATGAAACTGCTTTTAATAATATTCGTTACCATATTTTCTCTTCAACGTAATTTTAGTTTACAAGTTTCTTGTCCGTTTCAAACCGTAAACGCATATCCAACATATCACGAAGAACGATACGTGCCAGAATGGATGAGCCACGTGAAGGTCGTGCGATCCAGTTTTCATCCCGTGGTCGCGAAAGTGGAAAGTAAAGATTCGCTTGGGGGTTTCGAAGCCACAAATCCTTCTCTCAACCCCGATGAGATATATCCAATACAAGGCTTGCCTATATACGTATCATTCCAAATTAGATAACAGATTCTGATGCGGAAGAGCACGAAAGGCATGTCGAGTCGCTTGGGAATGAATATATATTTTCTTTTCACTCAGCAGAAATGATGTAAAAGTCCAAGAATCCATTAGATTCCTCATTTTTATTTCCTCCGTGAAAATCATTGAGGCGTATCGATAATTTCTGCGAACTGCAAGGGGTCTATTTTTTTCACCTTATTTCCTTCTGGGATATACAAAAAGTGAAAAAAGATAGTTTTACGCTATAGATACGTGAGTCGCTATAGTATCGAGTCTCTAGGATATTCATAATAAATCGATGCTATCTGAATAGGGGCGGATGGTATGTACCAACCAGAATAGCAGAATAGATTGAGAAATTGCTTTAGCCCCTAGAAAGCATAGAGCCATGAGAGGGTGGTGGATGACGGGGTCGTTGGCAATGATGGTGGTGGGTATTGTTGCTGGATAAATTTTCACTTCCTCTCGCGGAACCTGAGCCCCGTGGAAGAAAGTCCAGGGCGGCGAGGAGAGAAGCGGGAAGGACGGTGATATCTAGTCGTTGTCATAGGGAGGCAGCAAAAGGACGGAGGTAACCACAAGTCGATATATGTGTCTAATGGCAAAATGAGGTTACCAGTTTCCGCGAATATATCAGAGCAAATGTTTAAAGTGCCGTTCTCAGGGTGAACGTCATTAGCTACGTTGAAGACATGCCACGCCCCTCTCCCTGCCTGTTTATACTCCAAATACGAGAGCGAAGATATTTGCATCGCTTTACATAACCGATGTTTTTAAATAAATAGCCACGCCAGGCGAATCTGCCAGTCCAGCTGCTCAGTGAAAATACAAAGAGTAAGATGAAGAAAAGGGTCAACGGCGGCATTGTACTGTACGTACATTTTGTATAATACCATTCACAATATTAAGTCATATTTCTATATCTAGAGTTATATTATGCCATTCAAGCTGTGCACATAAATAAAAAGTGTAGCAGCCGAACGATAAATGACTAAATAAGATAAGAATTCGTTATTTTTCAAAAGACGCTACAAAACAACGTGAAGTCTCAATTTACTTAGTCGGTAAGTCAGTACCCTAATGATTATTCTGTAACCGTGAGCAGGAAGTCTGGGGTTATCAGTATTAATTAAAGAAACCCAAAATTAGTCATCGCTCGGTTATTAGACGGCCTACCGACGCCCACTGTGAGATGAAAGATGCGAAAGGATCTCCACAATGGAAGCTAAGGAAGCCTGCTAAAAGCCGCAGCAGAGTTGATATGGGTAAAGCCAAGGATCACTACGGGATCCTCGCGAGAGAGCGAACGAACTGCTAGAAGCTTCCCGTCGTGCAAAAGGAGTACGCGTCTTCCTTCAACTCCGGCGCAAAGTAGATGTTTCCATTCAACAAATATTAATTAGTGACTCCCTAATTAGACGACCACGCACACGTTTTCAGATAATCCCATGGAACGTGGAGCGTAAGTCTTGTACCAGTTCTAAGAGTGCAGAGAATCCTTGGCTTTCATGGAAAGGCAAAAGTACTCGATTCCTCGAAGACGAGGTATTCTCGTGTACTGTATATATATATAATCTCTCATGGCTTCTCATTGACTGTCTAACGCCTTATACATACGCGGAAGCCATTGCCTTTGGAATAGCGTGTAAAATCCTAGGACGGACTTCAACCTGCTGGAAGATTGTCAGCTGTCTTCGGTACACGAACGCCTTTCCGGAAGGTGTGCACTCCTGGCATGCATCCACGTCTGCATAATGCACTATTCAAAATTGTCTCTTCTTGTCTTCTCTTCTCTATACCATATAGCGAATGTCCTGAAATATCGAGGCTTCCTTGATATCACAAAAAGGACTCCTAACTAGCGTCAAACCGGTTCTCCAGGGGCGCCACTCTGTCGTACCTCCTTCAGGATTCTACTAATAACCAAATGATCTCGATCGTACCATTTCAGGCTTGTGATCACATCGAGGATGGATACTAAATCAAGCGTTATTTGCCTGTTCTTTTTTTAATGCCATATATCCACGCTGTACAAATGCCAGTTAAACTTTAAACTCCCTCTATGCTGGCATATCTCATGAATATCGTGCATAATTCGACGTCTGCGCTATATAGCACGTATAATCAGCTTCGACTCCATACGGTATACATACCATTGACTGAGCCTAATGCTCTCTTGGAAGTATCGCCGACATAACCTAGAGCGAATGGAATCAACTCCCCGGAATGGGAGTTCCTGGTGTGTCCTATAACGCAAAGACAATTCGACATCCGAACCGCGACGTCTTGCGGATTACAAGTCAGTAGTCGTAGAGCACATATAGCGTATGATAGTTACAATCTACTCATAGTCAGTAGGTCGTAGGTACGAACAGAAGCGAAAGTTTCCTCGGCGTGTAACGGGTCTTCGCCAACAGGAGCAAGGGGCCAATTTGCAAGGATAACAGGTTAGTAGCTTGTGGTATCCTAAGACGTTGGATGTCTAAGACACAGTCGTCGGTTGTGTTTGCGGCAAGAGGGAAGCGTAGGATGATTGCATGACATCCTCCAAGATCTCGGAGCCGGGTTACCCCGAGTGCCCTGGATGATAGAAAGTATAGAGGAAGACATTACAGGACTGATAAGACAAAGCAGAAGAGAGACAGCTGATCCGGATCGGATTTGATCAGTCAGGGGGCGGCGACGTTAGTAAGGACGGTGACTGCGGTAAGCGCAGAATCGTGTCGTGGATAAAGTGGTGCCCATCACTGTCTGTCACCAACCCTTGTCTCTCCTTCTCCTCTCCTTCTACTCGTCTCACTTTAACATCCTCTTCCATTCGCTGTCTCTCACTCACCCAACCCCGGCTATCCACTCTTCGCACTGACATATCTACCCGCGTAGTCCGTGTGTGGAGCAGCCACCTATAATTTACGAACGAGTGCGCCGAAAATCATGGATGAAATGGGAAACGTATCTATCGCTAATTCCCGGCCGCGTGTCAATAAATCAATCGTTGTCGGCTGATTGTTTGTTTATTCATCCTATTCACCGAAGCGATCCGCGGGCAGCTTAATCACGCAATTTATTCAGAATTAGGACTACATCCCTCTGCTACCGTACCCTTTGTCGATACCCGACCGTGCGGCGGATGATTTTTCCCCATTATCCGGAAACCTATTTATCAAAGAGCTCTACTCGAAGCTCTGCGGGTCCGATGATCTTACCATAGTACAGCTAACTGCCATTCGAGTATCTTCAATACCTTCGTATGTGTCTACAAGTGTCATTTCGCGGTTTGAATGCTACCCTAATTCGCAGTACGCCGTGAGCGCATACCGCAATAATTTCTGGCGAATCGCGGTGCACCGTGGCACGATGCTGAGCGGGATGTACTTGTGCTTTTGCCAGAATATGATACAAGCGGCTGATGAGTAGATACGAGCCCAGGCATTTCTCGTACACGTAGTCGGATACCGACACGTGTGTCTGACTATATGGCCGAACTTTATATACTGGTTTGTACATAGGCGTAGACTGCCAAAGGATAGCTCAGGAAACCCCGAGGGCCTGTTGGAGGTGAGAACAGTACATTACCCTCGCATTCGCATGTATACGTCTCTTTATCTCCTCTCTCGCTCTTCCCTGTTCCTTTCTCGCTCTTTAACTCCCCCAGGACTACCTCTCCATTCGCATCCTCTATGCCCGGCCCATTCTCTCATTATATTCATGCATCTCTAGCCCGGGCTCGAGTATATGATTTTTCGAGGTATGCATATGTACCGGGATATAACGTAAGAGCCTGCGTGTAGCTACGAACTCCATGTGTGCGTACGTGCATTACCCGCTGCGAGGTGAGTACACGTGGTGAAATACGTGGAGAGCATAGCGTGCGTACGGTAGGCTGAAGCAGCCTCTTGTTGCTGCGCCCGAGGTGTTTCACTCACCCTTGAGTTTTGCATTTCTCACCCTCGTGATCTCTCGCCCTCCATCCACGTTTCTTTCCCCTCGGGTATATCCTCTTATCCTCTACGTATTGACCCTCCTCCCTTATCATTTCTCGCACTCTCTTGGCCTCGTGTACGACTTCGCCGCAAATCCATCTATGGCTACGTTACGTTTAAGCTAACTCCTCACGGGGTAACTTGCGGCTGTAATCTACATACAGAGACACCATACACAAGACCATGTAGTTTGCACTAAGCTGGACGACGTCAAGCCAGGGAGTTAGTATGCAACCGCGTTATCGTACGAAAACCCAGTTTCTAGTTTATCGAGCGAGATAATTCGATTAGACCTCACGAACCAATCGGATAACGTCATTGAAGCCGATCCATCGACCAGACTTTGGTCCTTTTTACCCCTTTCATTCCAAGTCATTGTTTTCATCAATATTTTTATAAGAGTCACGTGGACCTCTGAGTCTCTTACTTGTTCGGGATATTTATTTAAATTTTATATTCTGGATCGAAGAGAAGGACGTTCTTTCAGGAAAAAAAAATTCTTATATGTTTCATGGTGTACGAGTATAGACGGAATATTATGTGGTCATTTTTCCCAGGGACGAATAGAACTTTTATCTGCATCTGGCACTTTAATGGCTCGCGCAATATTATTAAAACGAGTTTGCAGAAAGTCGGAGGTTATCCGGGAAATGCAAGGGTGGACCAGTAGGTGTGCGGAGCCGTCAGAAGGATGATATGAAGACAACAATGGCGTCCAGCCGTCAGAGAGGAGAGGAGAGAGGAGAGACGGTCCATTAGCTGAGCTGTCACTCAACGCTCTGGCCGGCTAGGACGCATTATGTACACACCCACCTAGTGCTGTACATATATGTCATAAAAATATCCGGATAGTCTGAGCGTACACTTATGAGTTTACGTTAACTGTGCGTAAACGTTACAAACCGTCCATCTTTCCTTTCAGCACTTATTAAAGCGAATTTTCGCAAATTTAAAATGTCTATCCACGTACAGTTCATTGAACTCAAATGCAAGGCAATGGCGAGGAGCAATTGCCATTAATTAAACGGAAGTGGCAATCTATCAAGGAAAGATTATCGATCAGCAAGTGAGCCGTATAGATGTATATATACACCACAGTTGCGCAACGAATGACAGCCAAAGCGTTGATTCGAAAAGTTTGTAGAAAGCCCCAAGATCCCTGAGCGGATGTTGCGCTATTTGGCTGTGATGTTTTTCTATTTAGGGAAAACAGGGAGGTAACGGAAATCAAAGGGACGTATAGCTGGCGAGCGTGAATATCCAAATCCGTTTGATACGAGGAAAGTCGAAATCGCCATTCAAGGGTAGAAGCTCATGGTATTCACATGAGATTCACCCCTTTCGATATGGCAGCCCTTATTATTTTTTTTTTTGTTTTTTTTTTTGCAATACCACTCGGCCCAGTGTATAAATATTTCATACGGTCCTGACCGTTTGGAACGAAATTCCCCCTCTTCCACCAATTCCTTCCTTCGACCTTCTCGCATCCCTTTCGCCTCGTTACTAAAGGACAGTTGGATCTGAATAAGGTTGTCGACATTAATAAGATCTCCCTTATACGTTTACCAACACGCAATCCCTTATCCCTCTGTTCCAGTGTCTGTAGACATTTCTACCACCACTTCTCATTCATGGCGTTCTTTCTCTCGTGACGTCCTTTGACGAATCACATCTTTTCGCTAAAGGAGCCGAGGCAACGGTAATTTTAAACGAATTCGCATGCGACGCAAACAAGCCGCGCAGGAACGAGGAGAGATGAGTAGTGGGTACGTAACTGCGAGTAAGACGAAAGAAGAGACTGAGAGGTTCGGTATGAGAAAGTTGGACGAGAACAAAGAACAAAAATTTAAAACAAGAAGAATAAGATGAAAAAAGAAAGTAGAAGAAGAAATTCTCTCTTTCTCTTGCGAGGAAATAAGTATATATTTTTAAAGAGAGAGCTCGTGTATCCGCACATGGGTTACACATACGTGGCATATACGGCACTAAACATCCTGACGCTGCAGGCGGTGCATAGGATGTGCGCTGCAACCTCGTGTTGTGAGCGAAAACATTTGATAGGCATTTAGCCAGGCAGTGCAAGCCCAAGAGAATTTGAGAACACGACCAAGTCCTGTATCGTTTGAAGGGAGTAAAATAACGTAAGGGACGAAGGACAAACCCGAACAATAAGTTGCGCATTATTTCGAAACAAGCTTGGTTTATCGAGGTTAAAGCTGCCGGAAATTGCATCGGGAAGCCTAGTCTCGCTTCGGCTCAACTCGCCTTGCGCGGTAGTGAAACTATTGTCGGGGTTATTTGAAGGCAAACTTGAACAGACGCCCGGCATTCTATACCTACTACCTATCTACCTATCTAGATATATCTACCTTAACTATCTACCTGTCCGCCTGACTACCTTTGGGACTCTCCTGTCGCGCCATAATGTTCAACTTCACATGGAGCCATGCAAAGGGTCAATTTGCAACCTTGGTAACGGAAGGGCAGCCAACAGTACACATCCGGCTCTCTCTCGAAGTAGACATGTATTTTTTTTATCTTTTATCAGAGACCTTATCAAATAGACATTTCTGTCATGACGTTAATGTATATGCTAATTAGATGAATGTAATGTACAAAATTTTGTGTTTTTTGAAAAAAATAGCTTTTATCCTTGAGATAAGAAATAATATGGCTCTCAGTGAATTGTTGAACAATCGTATGTGGTGAACGGGCTGTAGCATCCTCTTAAGTAATTGAGTAAGCGAGTAAGCGAGCAAGCGAATAATGCGAACGAGGGAAATGGAGAAGCAGAACGGATGCGGCCTATCCGAGTATCCTTAGCCCCGACTCGTTGAGAAACGCACTAGAGTTCCTGTAGTCTGCGAATCACTTGGAAATACGCAAAGTAAAGGTAAACGTGCGAGGAAGCATGCAAATCGTTTCTTCGAAAAGCACTTAACCGTTTAAGTACCGACTATGACTGCTTTCACAATGTCGGCTACTTCCAATGGATGTGAATTTCTGAGTACGCGAACACGACGTAAGGGATATCTTTGCTCGCACGGTTAATTATTAACGCATTTTTATTCCGTTTTATTAGCTTCAACAATCCTTGGCATGCTTTTGATTGATTTATTTCCCTTTTTTTTTTATTTTCGTTACTCCTCTGAGTTTACTGAATTCCATCTAATTCCTTGCTAGAGCTATAATTGAAGGTTTCCACATTGTTGACGCTAAAGGACAGAATCAGACGTCGCTTTGGTTCGTTTCTATTATTCCAAAAGAAATTATTGTCATTTCAATCTTAATGAGAAATGAAATTCGCGAGAAAAACAAGCTTTCAAAAATATATTCTTTTGCACTTTTATCATTATTCCTTCTACTTGTGGTTACTGGAATATAATGGAATCCATCTTGGAAACTGAGTTTGTTTGGGATCCTGGAATGGAATACGAAGTAACTTTTCTCGGTGATGATGGCTACGCGTATTCTACCTCAGCGCTAAAGTGTACGTATATTCTGGGCTTACTCTGCGGGGAAATTATACTTTATAATCCATAAACAGCATATAAGCCATGCGTGGAAATTCTGAGTGACTCGATTAAACAGTCTCGTGGCCAACGACTTTGAATGTATCATAGAGAGAGATTAAGAAAGCTCAGTGAAATATAACTTTAAATAAAAAAAAAAGATCGATTGTATCTTGTCAGAAAAACATAGGGAGTCATACCTTTAAAAATTTTCAACGCAGCCTCGTTACGTCGAAGTAAATATTTGCCGTAAATATTTGATGGTATTCTCCGACAGTAGGGGGTATAAATGGGAGCAGTGAGCACAAACATTTCTGTCAAATATTTTCACGAAAGCAACGTAAAAGCGCGAGTTTCAGGTTTACGTTAAATTCGAAAGGACTCCCGGCATATCCCTTTTGATATATTTTCGACCACGTGCATATAATCAGCATTTCACTGACATCTCACCCAGCAGTCAGTCAGACGGCTAGTCAGGCAGTAGGTAAGTATACATATACATATAGCGTGACTGTAATTTGACTTTCAACGAAATCCTTTTTCATTGAGAACGATCATTAGCGTGTTCGCCGCTCCGACATTTTCGAAATGCTAAAAGATTGATTGCAACTACCCACTCGGCATCCAGAAGGGTTGCTCTCGTTGGAGAAGTATCTAACAAGTCCTGGTAATCGGGTTAGCCAGCGTCGGGATTTGATTAAGTTTTAACTTCGGTTCTCGCAGCGGGCGCGAACAAGAACGAATTAAGTAAGTTTTACTTAGTGGTAGACAAGCTCGTCCTTGGAAAACAAGCGCGCTCCTGGGAACCCTTTACTTCACGGTGGTGGATGGGAAATCTTTTCGAAATCTACTGGATAAATAAAAATAAATTCGGATCTGGTAATTGTCAAATCAAACTCCTACAAAATACAAGGAAATATATAAATATTTACGTGGGTAATGAATCATTTGAAGTTAGTTACTTTTCTGTAAATTTTCACGAAATAGAAAATTGTCATTTTGTTAAATTGTTTCTGTTGTACTTGAACTTTTTGTTGTTTTTCATATTTTTACTTTGAGTGTATGACTACATTTTCGTAATGATCCATAGAATAAGGAAAGTGTGGGAAGAAATAGATGTAAGGTATACCTGTAGATATTAATGGCAAAATGGATAATAAGTATGAAAAAGTAGAAAGTAGAAATCAAAGAGGAAAAAGAAGACATAAAATTATTTAGCGAGCACTTTTTCTTCCTCGGTCAAGATTGAGGATACTTTCCGGTTCTTTTCTCTACGACTCTGACCTGTATTTTAGCAAGAGAATCTATTGGCTCGAATCCAAAGGCCATTTTTGGACCGACTGCAAAATAACGACCCACTCATTTACACCAGGTTTGACCTAAAAAAAATCAAGATCGTTCACACAGACTTTTCCTCTTAAGAATCTCATTTGTATTTTCCAGAACCCGAGTAAATTTATTCGATCAAATATTATGTCCTCGTTCACAGTCGAAACTTGGTTAAGTATTTAAAAAACCTAAGTAGAATTCATAAGTAAACGTATAATTTCGAATTTCCAGTACATTTCAGATCAATCGAAAGGTAGAGATAGAAGAGCTAAGAATATTGTGATTTCCTGAGAAACGTAAAATCTCAAGAGAGCCATCGTTCGACCAGAGTATTGGATATATCCCAGGACCTGACACTGTTTGTAACACCGAGCTAGAACGTAACCACAGACCTGTTACACAGTACGGTCCCAGGAGTACGACTCGCACCAAATTGAAACTGGTCTTTGCATTGGATTAACTCTTTGCACGAGTGAATTCGCAACCCTGCGTTGTCAGTCACCAAAACCAGTTTCAGTTAGAGTTCACTACACTAGCGCAACCCAGCAAGACTTTTCTTACCAGAGGGATGCAAGCTTGGCTTTACGATCGATTACCAACCCTTCTTCGTTTTCTCAAACCTCCACCCCTTCATACCACCGAACCGTTCCAGAATCCAGTTCCCAAAATCCCGTAGGATATGATCCATCAGTCCCAAAATGTTTGTGCTATGCGCGATCACCGCAGAATCTCAGTGTGGTCAACCCCAAACATTTATCTAATAGACCCTCTTTCAGGATGCAAAATTACCAAGCGACGACGCACCCTTTTAGGCCTTGACGATGTACGAATTTCGAGTCGAGTACCGATATCATCACCCGTTAGAATGATCCTTGTAATCTGTCAAAGGATACTCTACGTCCAGACGCTGCACTTATCAATGGACCAATGGTGATCTTTCAGTTTGCGTAAAATCTGTATATAACCGCACTATGATATTACTTCGTATCGATCTCAAAATATGTATATACAAATGAAATCGTTTGTTTTTTGAATTTTTACAGAGGCTCCCCCACGAGCACCATTAGTCTGTACAATGAGAAAACCGAACGCAACGACACGCGAAACGTATGCAGGTTAGGTATCATTTGGTATCATTTGGCTTGCACCACTGGATGCATGTGTCTTCATTAGGCGCGGTAGGACGGTGCAGTTCTACTGAATCACATCGAGAAACCAAGCATCGTGGGCCAAATTAAGCGCTAAATGCATTCCCCTCCTACTTTCAAGTGTCCGCCCCTCTTCGACATTGCTTCCACTCTCCCATACATACCCTCTCATAAATACACCCATACCAACTAACCGAACTCTCTAATGTTTTGCATACGGTGGCCTAATGAATGCATTGCTGGATGTTGAATTGAAAGTCTCATAGAGCTAAGGCTACGGATCCAGATGCATTGCCTACTATGTCCTACATCTCGTATCTAGCTGTTCCTAATCCTTTCAGCAACGGGACCTTGTCCTTCGCTAGGAAGTAATTTTCTCTTGTTTTTTTTTATACATTCAAAACACCCAAGCTGTAAATCGCCGTGCTTCATATTCTTAAGGACAACATCGAGTAACCCTTTTTTTTTTGCATTTTACTGTCGCCCGTAACTCGTGATAAACACTTTTCTAACCGGCTTACAAAATAGTGCTCTATCATTTTACATTGTACGTTGTAATTCAGACGCCAAGCAATGCGACCAGCGTGACGGTAATGTCAGCCGATTCGTATATAGGGGAGAACATAGTGCGAGAGGTGGACGAGGTTTGGTGAAGCTGGAACTAGAATTCTGAAGGGAGAGAGGGCGGTAGAGGTACGGCTGAATTATATGACGACTCATTTCGGCTGTTCCTAATTCGAATTCGGACGATTAATTAGAGCTGTTACTCTGTCGTTGCCAGGCGGGTCTCGCATTGTGTTCATCCGACAGGAACAACCACGTCTGGGATCGTAGGACTTCCTGGCTTCCTAGCCATCACACTTGCTGGACTTGTCTTTCAGCGAGTGGGAGGTAGCCATGACACGGTTGCTCTAAATCTTGCAACGTGGAGGATATCCTACAGGATTAAAGTTTCAAGTAACAAAATCTCTGGCCTAGACTGGACTTTTACGATTCCGTCATGCGTAATGAGAAGAGGGAAAGAGAAATTAATCCTTTATGTCCACCGACTATATCCTACCTGCATGAACGACGGTAAGTAAGTTCAGAGTGCTCGTTTAACTTTGACACTGCGATTAACGATTTTGTAATTAAACTTTAGCGTCAGACTGTACAGTCAGCGCAGACATTAAGAAGAGGAGCGGGTAATTCTTCGTAAGGGATGCTGGTAGAGCGACAAGGAGAAAAACGGTATAAGAAAGACAGGAACAGGGAGGCAAGAAAAATTCCATTTAAGGAAACACGGTAACCCGAAAAGCTTACTTGCTAAAGAGGATTTTCATGGGGCTGCAAAGCGAGAGGAGCACCTATCCTTGCCAAGGAAAGGCAAATAGATTTAATCCTAAAGTAGATTTAATCTCGCTCCTTTTCACCAGGACGATCTACAATCTAACCACGGATTTCGCTGTCGTTTATCTCAAGCGAACGGAGGACCCTAAGATATTGGCAATAGTATGCAGATCAATATACATACGTCTAGTACAGACGTATTGCTAAGGATTTGGGATACATTAGTACAGATATATGCATACCGATGTGAAAATGATGTAACCAGGTAACGCATGACGTCTGTAGCTGGTTAAGGAATCGGTTTTTCTAGTATCTAAGTATGTCGAGCATTTTCCAGCACTCCTAAGAAACTTTATGAAAGTCATTCGTTACGAGCACATTACAGTTTATCTGGCGAATAATCCAGCGTCTTTTCCACGCCGTAAGAAACACACGTAGTCCAGGACCCGTTTTACGCTCTAACGCAATATTCACTCTCGTCGCATCCCTACGTACCAGTAAGCGTTAAACTTTCCGCTATTCAAGCAGCTTGCGAGCTAAAAAGGTATATTCCCGCTCGCAGGTATCAGAAATACGTTCGACAATCTTTTCATGCATCCGCAAATGGCCCTGCTTGAGTGTCCTCAACGTGCGGTATCTTATCAGTAGAATACTCGAGCGCAGCAATCCGCTAATTTTTAATAGGCCGTAAAGTTGGTACAAGAAAATGAGAAATGCGAGACGGGGATAGGTGTGAGTATTAAATGGAGTTTGGGTCCCGAGGAGTGGCACGCTTGAGGTTACAAATAGGGAAACAAATGCGTGGCTAATAACGCGAGGACAGCAAGGGGAGGAGGAATCAAAAAAGTAAAGGGATCGTGGAAGGTGATGAAGGTGGCGGGAGGGGGGAGGGGGAGGGGGAGATAGAGGGTAGAAGGGTATAGTAGTACAGTAATGGCATCGAAGGTGGGAGAGAATGGGGATCAGGAGAAAAGGAAGAAGAGGAAGAAGAGAAAGGAAGAGGAGAGCGTAGAGCATCCACGGCGTGAGCCGAGCGAACGACGAGTAAGCCGCTGCTGCTTTGTCCGGCGAGGCCAAGAATCCGGAATGCGGTTTCGTCCAGCGGCGACCATTTTTATTTTTATTTGCAGTTTCGGTTTTGTTGGCTTTGTTCGCGTTTCTACTCTTTCCTGAGCGAGCTCGGCAAAGAAAGCGAAGATGCATGCATTCCGATGTTGCGTTGCAGACGGGGAAGCTTTTCTCCCCTTACCGATCTAATAGATGTAACTTTGCTCCGGTCCTCCTGCTAACATCAAACCTCTTGCCCGTCTTGATTCCTCGTCCTACACTCGCAATGGTACGACTCGAAATTTCAATCCAAAGTAAATTCACCAAGCCCTTTACTAACTTTGGATATTTAACCCTTCACCGGTCCATTGGTTTTCTCCATCTTTTCGGTCGTTCGTTTTTAGTATCTCTTTCTATCTGTCTGTCCGATTCGCTCGTACCCCTAACGTAATACCAGAATTCGACTGACCTGCCACGACCTTTCGCCCTTTGCCGATTCTCCCTTGTCGCTCTGATTTATCTTGCTCAACGGGATATTTTTACGCTGAACTCGGTACGTGGATTTATGGACCTTTGGTCGCCGAGAGCGACCGTGCGTACACAGGGGGTCATTGGGGAGACCACGTGATTAACGGTCTCACAGAATTATCCCTTTCGCGCTGATAATTGTTGAATTAGACAAGAGAGACCAGTAACTGGAAATACGTGTTAATGAGGATACCTTAGATCCCAGGTTACGTTTAAGAGGTAAAACGTCCTGCAAAATCTAGTTGTGCCACTGAGAATCTCGCGGTTTGGCCTGGCAAGAAATAGAACGCCAGGCAGGAAGGAAGGTATACGAATGTCAGATGCGAGAAGAGAGGCAAGGGTGGAATGTAGGTCGTTGAAGGGGTTGCGGGATTTAGTATGGCAGGGGTGCCCCGAAAGGGGTACGGGCCAATTAAGTGGGCAGCATCCTGCTATCTCTCGTGGCCAGCCATGAGACCACCACGCACCTCATTATAACCAACAGGCCATGTTATAATCCTACCCGCGTTACAATATCATTCGCAGATCTCTCCAGCCTCTGGGTCCTACACTCCACAGCCTTGTTATTTGGTTTCTATGAAGGACACCAAATCAGCCTGTTAACCCATCCCTGTATCTATACGTCTCATCAACTAGCTCCACGCTAATAGCTCCCTCGATTTTTCCGATCCAAATTAGCAATTGGCAGTGCAATTCGTAATATTAAAAATAAAATTTCAATCGTCTCTTACATGATAGTATAGCCATCCGTTGGCTGTAATTTCATAGTAGAAAATAATATAGAACTATCAAGTGTAGGTTCGGGTAAATATAATAGCCAGTTGTAGAGGTTCGGTAGCATACAGTAGGCAGATGGGAACTGTAAGTATTATAGGAAGGAGCCGTGGAAAAGACACGCAAGCGGCGTTTAATGTATGCTAATTCCTCGTCTAGAGTGGAAGTCGCTGACGTTCAGGCAAAAAAGAAAATTCACAGACTTTTTTCTCTGAGAGCCCCTTTTCGCGTAGTAGAAATCATTGCCGCGCGTTCGCGTAGTGTGCGTGCGTTGTCCTTTGTGAGAGTTTAATTAAAAATATTAATAATGGCAAGAGGCGCAACAACGCACGAACGGACAGACAGACACGACAAACGGTTTCATCCAGACAACAATAGCGCGGGTTGCCGTTGGGAAAATCATTTCCAAATATTAAATGCCGTTTTTTCACGTCGGATGAACCAAGCAATGACGTACATAAATACAGGCGGGTCTGTACCGCACTAATGACAATACGACCCGGTTGGGTTCATTGTCTTCTTGAAATATGGAATTATCATGAACTGTACGCGATAGTCGGCGTATTGTCACGGATGGATTATCATTGCAATTTCGAAATCTATTAACAGATAATATTCGCGTACAATAAAACAATCTTCGTTCTACATTGACAGGGAATTTAATCCTGTCGCAATTTTAATTAAGATCTGCACATTTTCTTATGGAATAAACGCTTCGCCAAACCCATTCACACTGGGCTATCCTTTCACACGTTACAGTAATTAAGCAAGGATTTTACATTCAGGATATATAAATTAAAGAGCAGAAGGATGTATGTGGGTCTCGTGTTATTTGTCAGAGATAAAAGCGAGCGAGACGGAGAAGGCGAAGAAGAGCGAGAGGGATGAACGAATTTCTATGAGATGCTCCTCACGTAACAGGGACGAACGAAAGGATCCGAGACTTCGAATCTCTGCGAAATTGGAATTCACGCGACCGTCGTCCACCTAGGACAACTTTGTGATTTCGTGAAACGCAAAATCTCACTGTATACAATACGGCGCGATCAAAAAACAGCTGTATACATATGTACAATAAACAAACAAAAAAGATATAGTATCCTCTTTAACAATGCTCAGAGATCAATGATTGGCGCGAGTAAAGTTTGCACAGAACTCGCGTCACATTGGCAATTCTCTGTACAACTAGGTCGAGTGGGCAGAATATAACCCAGTACTCGATATCCGCGAATTCCGAGTTCTCGATGATTAGCCAAATTACGTGGGCCAGGCAATTGCATTGTAGTAACGAGTGGTCCAATCTCTCTACATGCTTCACTATACGTGGTGCCCAATTGCGTACAATTGATTTGAGAGGGCCTAGATTCTGTTTGTAGCATCAGCTATCTGGAACAACCGTTCATCCATCCTTAGTAGGTACATGGTATAGGTACTATTTAGTGTCTACTATACTGATCATCTACGACCTACTGTAGCTCGATGCAAGGAACCTTGCGAGGGAACGTGACACAGCAACGACACATGGCGAATCTGTTGTTACGTTACGTGATTGGAATTCTTATATCTATTGGCAGATATGACTCCGTTAGCTTTTCAGCCGTGGTCAGGTTCTTGGTTTCTATTTACCCATCGAATTCGATTATCCATCATTTTTAATTATCCAAAATAAGATTCTGTGCTTGACATTGTACTTCTGTTATTCAGTCTATTCTCAATGAAAATTGGGTCAAAAGTCAGGCTTGTGTTATCGTTAGATAATTGAAGCTTACGGAAATTCAATTACGTACTGTATACACCATTCGTATAGATTGCTTACGTTTTGTGTCATTTTTGGGTCCATCTGATATTGAGACATGTTATCAGAAAGTAGCACGAATAAAATAACTTTATAACGCTTTTCGTAACAGTCCTAGAAAGTTCAGGCGTTTTATTAGATTCTTGTTCACTCACCGAGAAAAGTAAATCAAAGCAATCATGGGTCTCACCTAACCTTACCACGTTGAGTACCAAAAGCTTCCGAATAAACATCATTAAAACTTATTGCTCCTCGGTATGGGTACTACTTGTCGAATATCTACAGAGTGATATGTCTTCACTTGAAATCTGGATATATTTATAGAGAAATCAGCAACTCACTTTGTACCTTGAAGTAATATTAGGAGAGGGATGAATCTCATACTAGGCCAACCTCACAAATTTACCCAATTTTGGTGTGAATGTTCATAGTGTCAGATTACGCCAGGCGTAGCTCAAGCGTACGAAAGCGCAAGATTCACCATTTCTTGATATAATTAAAGAGCAAGGAAGGAGGCAATTATTCGCAATGCTTTAATATTTTATGAAAAAACAGAGGCAAATGTCGCTCACAATTAAATGTAATTTCATAAATTCATTTTGGTTACCCAAATATAATTATAAGAGATATAAATATAAAGAGACAGTTATACTTCAAACCAGTCAAAATTTATATAAAATCCCAAAACTCAATCAAATTTTCGGAACATCCTTTATACATCTTTCTACGACTCAATTATTCGTTTCAATTGATTTCACAATATGAAGTAAATAATCTTAAATAGAAAGTAACGAATTATTAATGCCCATTGTCTAGTAGGTACACAGACTACAATGCTTACTAGCTACCTATTTAGGGTAAGGACCTACTGGTTTCGCCAGGAAGCACGTACCGCTTTAATTACACATATCTGAGCTAACCTCCTGGATATTATCATAATCATTACGATTGCGTTTACAGACCGATCGCTAACCGCTTACGAGGTCATTCCATTGGGTTAACGTTCCACCCCGTAAGAATCTACTATATACCACCAGAGATTTACTCCCTTGCGGATTTACGAGCGCACCGGGAGATCCGCTTAATTACCGGAAAGTCGGAATTAACGGCTGTTTCTCGGATTTGTCGCGAGGACACTATGGCTCGCGGCTGACACGATAAATCGCCATGAATTCTCCCTTTTAGTTGGTGCACCAGTACTCCAACCCCTAGGACACTCCTCATCCGGAATTGCCATTCGATACCCATCAAGCCAAAGAATAGCGATTTTACACGTGCTATCCCTGGCAACGTCGTTCACGTACTTTTTTTTCTCCAACATTTCAACAAATTCTCATTCTCGCCAAGACTCCCGTCGCTATGGTAGCGTCGTTTTATCTCATTCAACTCACAGGGTAGAAATACAGGGGTGGCTAATCCGTATCGAGTAATCGGTGAAACGCTGGCGACTTTCTCCTAGTAAACATCGCA
Source organism: Cephus cinctus (assembly GCF_000341935.2). Taxonomy (NCBI): domain Eukaryota; kingdom Metazoa; phylum Arthropoda; class Insecta; order Hymenoptera; family Cephidae; genus Cephus; species Cephus cinctus. The sequence goes on from NW_014332838.1 coordinate 948,302, forward strand.
ATTTGAAATTTAAATTTACTTGATACCATTGCCGTCTTACTGCTTGCCGAAGAGCTTGCAAGTATCTACAATAAGTATACAGTGCTTCGAGCTTTCTAGTACATACGTAGTATACTTGATACAGATATACAGAATATACACTCAGTACAGAAATGTCAGCGCGATAAGAGAAAGCACCATGAACTTGGCTTACGTCTCAGTGCTTATCAAAGTGGTGTATCCGTAGAAGGGAGTGTCGCAATATAGAAGTAACGTTTTATTTTTCTATTTTTCATTCACTTGTGCTGTCTCATTTTCCGGTTGTGAGAAAGACGTGCGAAACGGTTACGTCTAAATTAATCGGAACTGTAACAGTAACGGTAACGATATTACTTAGCAGGTTCGCTACAGTTCTTGAACTAATTTACGTCAGCGAAACACAGTGCCGAGTAGTAGGTAAGCCAGTAAGAAACAACTTGATATTAAATACGTGCTGGAGCCGTACAATGTCGTCTTTGCATTGCGTCCAGTCTCCGTATGCACGTAAACGTAAAGCGTCGGCGCACCATAATAACGATAGCCTACCGAATCGTGTAAAAATGGTAGGGCAAGGCCATGAAGAAACTTTATTTACTATTGAACACGTGAGTGGATTTTCCAAATTTTCCTTATTCTTCCAGACGAACTGGCACGCCGTACAGCATGCGGAAACCTTTGGCTGCGGGTTCAAAGTTCAACGAAAGATGAATAATACGAAACTGGGTATTAGAAGGCGTGCCGACGGCGAGCGCTGTTACCATTGAACGTACTTGGGATGTAAAAAGTTTTACAATGGCTGTGGAAAAGCGTTTTACGCACTTGCCCATTAAAAAGTCAGACTTTCTTTTTTCTTTCTTCGTTTTTCCTTCTTTCTTTCATTCTTCGTATTATGCGCTCTCTTGACTGTAACCGTCTTTCGCTTACTACCATACATTTATATTTGCTACCCATAGGCACAAATCTGCAGTACGGTTGATCACGTATCCGGCGAGTTGTACCAAAGTATTTTACGATTTTTACGATCGACGTTCGTGGTTATCGCGAAATCGTTCTACGTGTAAGATTTATGGCGGTTTGGTAATGAAATATTTACTATTTATATGAAAGGCAGTGAAATTCGCGAGATATCCATTAATCGCATATAGATTACAAGGACTTTGGTTCCATATGCTTCTGGTCCCGTGTGGAACTTATTTTAGCGATAGTGACGCGGATACTCGGAATCGAAAGTCTTTTTGTTCGACAAACTAAATTCTCGTTACCATGGTATTTGCACGTGACCAGAGGCTCAATTGTCGTGTTTTACGAGAGTATTTTTACGAGCCGTGGTCACCGGATAGAGAGTCTATCACCGCTTGAAAATTTGAAGTGAGGTGGCACGTGCAACGCTTTGCACGAGTTCCCTATCCAATTGGACGTGAGAAAAATTGCGAGTGGTTTTGTGTAAAGTGGGAATAGTTTCCGATAGCTGGCCTAGTTGTAGCTTAGTATCTGTATGGTCGATAGAATGACATTTTCGAAGGAGCACTGAACGTGTCGTGTGGTGCCGTGGGAATATCGTCCCTATGGCTTCTTTCAGTTCCTAGAGAACGAGTTTCCTACATACAGGCAGATGAGCGGTGCGTGCAGCACGAAGGTATCGATCTTTTCTTTTCCACGAATCTTGCTTGGTTAACTTAGACAAGCAAAAGAAATGTGAAAGTGCTGAGGAGGCAAATATTAAAGAAGAGGAGGTACTTTCATAGCTGAGGGTTAATGTGGAATGAAGGAATTTAAAAAAAAAATAAACGTTTGAAAAAAGAAAGGGTAAAATTATACTTTACAGGTCGGTAACGTCTTTTGTTAAAATATTATTGCGCTATTAGTACGAACGACTTCATTGCATATTTGATATTAGCATTGACATAATATTGCCTTATGAATATACCATTAGCACGGCTCTCGTAATAAATGCGTAAATTGAATTGATTATTACGAGATTCATCCGGGAACGCGTAGCCAGTACGATGAAGCTGCGCGAGTAAATGATGGCTTTAACTTGAAGTGAAACTGATTTGAGTAGGGTGGGGCCAAGCTTTCGCTCCATCCGCAATTCAAATTTCAACCCTTATGCTTACACCCTTCGTTAGCTACCATCCCGATCCCCAGCAGGGACTTCGAATTAAATGAATATAGAAATGTGAATCTGATACGTGTCGGTAACGCAATTACTATTCGATGAGAACGAATCAAAATCTGGAATTATCATATTTACTGTAAATATCACCGGTTATCAAGTCAATTTATAATATTCGTGAATCATCGAAAAAAAATTCGGATTTCAATTTTTCGAAATATGCGCTTGTGGCACTTCGATACTTTATTAATGGTCTATAATTTTTTTGTATTTTCGCGATTACGTTGAGGGTGTCGATAATAATTCAAAGATCTCGAAGCGTAACGCCCCAACGAAAGAGAAATCTATTATTTACATGGGCAATGGGGGAAGGGTAGTTAGGGAGATTTAATGTTTTTGCCAGTCGATTAATCCTTCATTTTTAAGTTATCAGGTCGCGCGCGATGACATGTTAGCGAAAGATCATGGGGTGCATATTTGAACGGGGCTCCGCGGTGACGGCGCTGATTTTTTTTATTACGACGAAAAAAACTCCCTCCACAGACTAAATCTCTCTAGGGAGTTCCGTTAGCCTAAATTTTAAATTTCAAGTTGGATGTAATTTAATAAAAAAGTTATAAAAAATAATTGAATATCTATAAATCCAAGATTCTACGGGCCTAATAGTACACCTAGTACATGCACTTGCTCGTTGTCAAAAGAAACTCCACGGAGTGTTATCAAAATTTTTCCTTCGCTCACCAGTGTTGTATTTTATTTTTCATTTTTCTTTTATTCCCCTTGGCCTTTACTTTCTCTCGCACCACTCTCTCCTTACGCACTCTCAGCTGAGCTCGCCCTCTATGCCGAAATGCTAATCTGATCTGGCGGCGGAGGCCGGTTAATTAAATTTCCAACTCCGAAGAAAAACTGAAAAGAGTGGAACCACGAAATGAGCCCAGACTCAAGGCGGAAGTTCTGAGAGAAAAAATAACTCGGATTTTCTCCCAGCCAATTTGCCAAAGCGCGTTAAACGTATTAAACCACTCTCGCGAAGCAGCGATCATTTTGAATCTTGTTATGAGGCTCTTGTTAAGAAGTATCATCAGGACGGAACGATTGCAGCATCCCACATACGTTCTGCACTTATATCCTTATGAATGTTCTTTCATCTTAAGGACAAACAGAGGCACTCCAGGAGTTCAACCCCGTACGAAATGAGGTTCATGAAATCCATTTGAAGGCAGTGCCCGCCGAAATTTCGAGTCGGTTCGTATGACAAATAAATGCCGCGTAATCATCGCGTAATGATAATCAACATCGAAATAATGACGAAAATGATAATAGACCTCACCGCCGGAGTCCGACTCTGCGAGAGGAGTATAAATAATGATATTAATTCGGTGCACCGCGGGACACCCCGTTAATACCACCTTCCTTAGCGTCTCTTCATACATCCTTGTCTCACTGACTAGCCTCTAAATACAGAGATACAAGCGTCGAATACCAAACTACCCAGTGTTTCCTTAGTAATTAGTTTGTTACCACCCGATGTGCGATGCCGGCCATCATCGCTGAATATACTATTGACAAAGAAAAAAAATACCTGACGTGTCAATATTATATCGATATAGAGAAGACCCGTTAGATTATTTTACAATACGATACCATTTCGACTATGGTACGTATACTATACCTATTGCCAATTCCTGACACGTGGATCGATGTTTTCTATGCATACCATATTTATACCGATTCATAATTCTATGGGTCGGTACCTACTGCTGGTTCCAGGCGTTTGTTCCCTTGAAATTCGAGTACCGTGTAGATACCTCCCGTGGTGTTCATAGTAGGTCGTCATTGCTTTTATCCTGGTCCATAAAGTAATAATAAAGGCCCCCGTGTCGCGGGATCCTGTGGAGATTCCTTTACACCGAATCCTGTCGACTCCATTTCGAATCCACGTGTGAGTTATTTACGAATTAACTGTAATAAATGTGTTTGTCCACTCGTGTACTCGCCGCGTTGTGGAATGTTTTTATTCTGGCCCGAGGTGTTCGGCGTGCGACACTCCACGTGTAATGTAATGATAATAGCGTCCCAGGTTGGATTTTTGGAATGGCATAATAGTCGGAAGACATAATAAGTACGTAGATTCATTCTGATAAAGCAACAAGACTCAGTATATAAGATGTCCTTAGAATTGTAAGTGCTGTAAGTGTCACTTTATCCATTAGTATTAGCATGCTGTTACCATTGGCTTAATCATTTCCATTAGGACCCAACCACAGTACACTTATACAGTACCCATTAAGATAACCACATTAAAGTTTCTGCCAATGCAATACGTGTATCCTATTAAATCGAAGTTCACTTCTGAAATAGATTACCTTTGAAATACTCTCTATAATCTTTTTTTTTCGTTTCAAGTAAAAACGGTAGGGATACTAACGGTATGTAAAATTTTAATTAAATAATTTTTTATTTTCTATAAATTTTCTATATATATCAAATAAACTTTGATAATAATAATAATTTCGTCACACTAGATATATCTTGAAAAGTTTTCATTTTTTAAAAATAATTTTCCTTTATGTCAAAATTTAACAGGGATGGATCGTTTACTTCATTTTAATCTGGTCTCGTTACGTACCTACTGATTGTTCCTAGATATTGAATAGTAACGCGTAAGAACCATTCGAGACCATAAACCATAGTGATGCAGTTTCGCTGGCTGAATGCAACGTGAAGCAACTCGATGACAGGTACAGCAAGTTCACACATACAGCAGCTTAACGTAAAGCGCAGAGAGCAGATAGCGAGTGCGCGGGAAACTCATAGGTGGAGATACGTCGGGATGCACGGCAGGGATGCTGGGTATGGGTTCACATTAATCAAACGGATAATCCGTGCATTGATCAGGTCGACAATGCCAACGCTATTACATGCCTCGCACTGCCGTGCTCGATTCTGCGTATTAAACATATTAGCTAATATCACACGGAATTGCATTTTTTCCAAATTTCTCATGCGTGCCAGAGGCTATCTATCCGGTGCCGATGTTCCCTACAAATTATAATTAATAAACTATCTCTCGGTGATAAAAATATTACACGTGTTTTTCGCCATTCGCGTGGAATATTTTTATTCTATTTTGCCCCTGTCGGTACGAACGCATTGCCGGTTATCAGCAATCTCTTAAAGAATGGAGCACGTCATTTACTCTTTTTCCCATTAGTTCATTTCCCTCGTACGATTAAGGACGATTTATGGGAATGGAAATTATTCGAACAGAGGCTACGTGAAGGACACGTGGTAACCCAAGGATTTCACCGAGTGATATCTCGTCGGTGGGTCTTTATTGGGTGGCGCTGGGTCCTCGGATGGTTAGGTAGGTACCGCTAAAGGAAACGTCTTCTCCTGCAATGGGAAAAGGGATGAAGGGATTACTTGGACGTGTTAAGCCACCAGGATCTCCCTTCCTTCGAGCCTGTTTCCTGCCGACGTTTACCCATCTGTCCATCTTTTAGATAGGCTGCCAAGCGCTGATGGAAAAGAGGAAGAAGCCGAGAGGATCGATAACCGATGAGGATTCCGGCGATTCGCTTGACAATTTCTTGGATTTTGCCGTACGGGAAAATGGATGCCGTAGATTAACGTGAAGGCTTTCGGAACCTTTTGAAGGGTTTTCCACGCGGATGAAATAGGAGAGCTAGGAGCTATAAGGAACCAGAATGGACGTCAGTTTTCGTAGCCTCGTTTACTCGATCCCACAATTTCGAACACGTCACGTCATTCTGACGGTAACGAACGGATTGGATGTTATATATACATATATATATAGTCTAGTGATAAAAGTTGAAACCTGATAAAAATCGTTTGGCATCCATCGGTTCGAGTAAATTCTTACGCGCATTGGCTGTGAGATTTCAGTTGAGTCAACCTAGCAAATATCCGGAAGGGCTTGGTTGAGGGTTGGCAAATCGGGTTTAAATCAAGTGACGGTAAATGCCTCGGGCTGGAAAGCAGGTTGGTACCTTTAGAAGAAGGAGAGAGGAGAAAGAAAGAATGTGAGAGAAAATGAAGTTAAGCCAAGAGGGGATACCGAGAAATCTCGATGAAGTTCTCGTGGTAAAACGTCGTTCTTTTTTCTACTTTTCTCTCTCAATCGCTGCGCTTCCCCGTCTTCGACCGTATTTGCATTTTAGTCATGAAATTTGCCCGAGGTTCCTCATATCCGTTTACATCCACTTCCACGCTTGATACCATATATTCAGACCTTACTTTACTGCTAATCCTACTTCAGTGCTCTTTTTCATAAATAAATATGCTCTAGGCATGAATGGGATTTAAGTTTTACAATACACGATTAGTAAAATGTTATTTGTGGTAACAACCAGTTTTCCCATTACGTAAGGAAACGTTTATGATTTTTCAATATAACTGACCTTTCCAAGTATAAAAGTACAGAATTGAGTCTTTAGGTATATATTGTAGTAAATGAAGTAATTAGAAATTACCATGAAAAGTAACGAATCTCTAATGTGTATCATCACGTGATATTTCAATTCACGGTCACAAGACGACTCCAGCTATCTTTTCGGATAACGTTCACGCTTACTGATTCCCTTCGAGTATCGACGAAACGAGTTACCCGGCAGAGGAGAGCACCCGACGAGACGTCTCCATGGACCTGCAAGTCCAGGTGCGTTACCGGCGCCCCGCTGGAGATAGGCAGTGGGCTAGAGTTTAGATATGGGCAGTGGAGGAACCCCCTGGCCCGAGTTGAAGAGTTTGAGCCCTGCTTTCGCCCTATGCCCTGGGGAGGCAGGCGTCCAAGAGCCTCCCGATTGGTTACGTTACCGATTTGTTTAAAGACACTCTCGATATGATTTAAATGGACGACTCGAGGAAGGGGATAGTCGTTATTTGTTAAAGAGATTTCGACCAATCAGAATGATTTGTTCTCGAAATTGGCTATTTTGGATATTGTCAAAGCAGCCTGTCTTGGGACACCGACGACGTGCCTGGAGTTGCCTCGCGCTTCCGTATTATCTGTCGATATTTTTTCTGTGTTGCCTATACGGTACGAAAAGTTCTCGGTCGTGTAGTTCTCGCGTTCGCTCTCGCAAAATAAGAAAAAACCTATTAATTTTCCGTGTGTGTTCACAAGGTGCAGTGCTGTGCAGTGGTGCTGTTGGTCCTCGAGTGTCCTATAAATACAGTTCCCGACCTCCACGGATTATTTGAACCAGCTCCGGTGAGTATTCCCAATTTATTAATTAGCGATGGGATTTCGATTTTCTAGCTTCCGATTTGTTCTCTTACTTTCTCGTTCGCTCGTTCGTTATCTTTCGCACTATTTGTTTTACGCTTACTCCGACCCTCTCTACCATCACCTATGGTCTCTAAGGAAGAAGAATTATCGACGACCAGTCGACGCTTATCGCTATCAATGCAGCCGTGATAAAATAATTTAGGAATATTCCCTTAAGGACGAAGGACGGGGGGTCTGACAATGGGCTAGCGATCCTCATTGTGTCTAAAGAAATGGCGGGTCGACCTGGCCGGTACCGGGACACGCGACTGATTTTTCACTTCTGAATAAAATTATGATAATGGGGTCCACCCTCGTCGAGGGTCTTTGTTTCAGACGCTTTTTCCGCTCGCGTTTTCTTTTCTCGTTAAAATATGCGACAAAGGCTGCCGGCTCGTCGAAAAAGGTGAGAGAAACAGGAAAAAGAATGGCGACGATCATTGAATATAATAAAGAGGGTGGGGGGGGAGGGGTCAGACGGTAATCACTAGTGCCATGTCATAGCTCTATAGCATACTTATATAGTTTCCTTCTTATACCCCTTTCTAACTGTCGTTCCACACCCTTTTGCCAATTTCATCCCCTTCTGACTTCTCACCCCGGTTCTAGGAGAGAGTTTCCCTCGATATCGATTATTTGCCACCGACCGCACCGGATTATATCTCGTTAGGAGATGCTGCCGGGGTAGGACTCCTAGGCGGTAATTACCATCGTAATTGACCGGTCTTAATTATCGCGAAATTTTATTACAAACGGGAAATATAGTTTTAATAAGCCGCTGGTGCTACGGGTTATGGATCCGGATATCCTCCGCGCTAAGCACGCTAAGCTTGAAGCTCTTCCTCGGAAACTAGACCACTGGAAGGAAAGTACTTCGAGATATAGTTGCAGATAACTGCCCGTAATAAAAAATGTTAATTTTCCGTATCTTGTTAAAAAATTTATTATTCCATGCCCCACGTACATAACAAACGTGGTTAACGTTAAATAGGTCGAAATGCGTATCGTCTGCTCCTTATGCGTTGTATGATAATTATGGTCTAGATTTGCCAAAAAAAAATTGTATATTTTATACAAAAATTCAAAAATTTTTACTCTAACCTGAAGTTCAAGATGTATAGAAAATTCTGTATAATAAATCGTCCTAATGTGAAATCATCAATTGAAGAATATACACGCTATCAATTATTCATACTTAACCGCATCGAGCTTGATTACGAATGAAATTGCCATTTTCAATAATAGCAGCGTAATAATAATGGGCCACTGCTATATCTCATTGCCACTTTATATACAAATGCAAAATGCATTTTGCTGTCGGTGCTTATGAGAGTAGGCCGCCGCGGCTAACCGACGGTCAAACTAATAAATATAAAAACATTATTATTTTCATTGATCGTGCGGCATGTCATATTAATTAAATTCAGCGTCCGATTGATAAACGAAAAGCCACGACTGTTATTTCGTACCTATATTATTATACCAGGACGTCCGTACTCTGCATCCTAGTTAACGCAGCCCATCCAAATCCGCCATTTTCACTTCTACTACGTACCTTTAACTCCCTTGGCCACGTACACTTGAAGCTTTCTTCGTGTAACAGGGCGTAACTTGGAATTCCAATTACTCCTCTAGTGGATAATGGCTAGATAGTTGGCAGTTAGCCGACACTCGGTATGGCGGCCGATTAATTGAAAGGTAAACTTACCGGTTAGCTATGGCCAGACTTTCGAGAGGGCTGGAAGCACTGGATAAAGAGAAACGAAGGGCCAGAAAGAGGACCGAAGGGTTGAAGAGACTGTAGGTATAGCAGGTACTAGAACAAGTCGGCCAGAGCCGAAAGGAGCCGACCAGTACCGGAGGCTGATCGGATGGATATATCCATAGGTTGGAAGTACCAAAAAAAAAAAAAAGGATGAAGCGGTAACGGAAGTACCAAGGGTCTGGGTATCGGATGGTTGCTTGTCTGTTTGATATCCGCACCACTTACCTGAAAATAGAAAAGAAACAGTCGGTTAGCTAAACTAATACAAATAATTGAATTCCGACTGAGCATCGGACGGCTGTTCGGTACACGTATTTTTTTTTGTCCCCACTATACACATAGCAATCATTTTTTGGATATCGCCACTGATCTTGCGTGCTTATTCCCCATACATCCTATCGTCATTACACTCTATTTATTTCTTTACCTCAGACGCCTTTCCTTCTAGTTAACCGATAATAGCATCCAGCTAAATTGACGGTTGGATTCGTTAACCATACGTGGTTAAAAGTGAGTTCAATCGTATCATTTCCTTTGCAAGAGAATAAAGTACCGTTTGACGGATGCTCAAGATGCTGCCGTGAAGACGCTGATTTTCCACGTAACGCGGAACACCTCACTTGTTAATCTCTAGTCGTTTATCTGTAATCTACGTGGAAATGCATATGACTACCATCCAAACTGATATCCAGTGCTTCTTATTTTCTCTTGAAATAATTTCAATTTGTTCTCTTATTTTCTTGAATATATACTCTCCTCACTGCTCTTCATTTCCATGCAGCGCGTTACCGGATGGACCGATCGAACTTTCGGCAGAGGGCTGTTTTGTGTACGAGGGCTGAGTAACCCCCCCTCGCTCGTCGTTTACCTACGCTCTGGAAATGGAGGTTACTCGAAGCGTAACGCGCGAATGAGACAATTAATAATGTCGGGGGATATTCTGCTTCTGACGGCAGCCACTTCTTGCGTACCGCCTACGTCCGTCAAACTCAACTTCCTTCCAGAAACGTTATAGGGCTGATACCGTCATCGAGAAACCGGAAACTTGGAAATTAAGTCGCGCGTTAATGTTTATTTTCCTCTCGTCGAGTGCATAATAACAGACCTTCTCTTGACTCCCTAAGTCCTTCCTGTTGGATACCGTTTACGTGTCATTCACCCGGGACTACGTACAGGTAGTCTTGTTATATGGCTATCAGTGCAACCATTTAATTAGATACTGCACAACCTACACTTAATGCACTTTGAGAAAATTATGAGTTGCGTTGAAAACTGGTGGGTAGACTGTTGCATATAATGTATATATTTTCAGTTATAATCCTTCGATATATCGAAGCTTAGTCAATATCAGAGATATTTGTATAACTTTTCAATATGTCTGTACCCAACTGTATTACATCGATGTGCGTGTTTTCCACATTAAACATAATTATGCCATGTCATTCGTGACGGGTTGAACTAGATTTATGGGTCTGTTTACAATTTGTCCACAGGACCACATTAGTTCTCGCAGGCGCGTGTCTAAATAACCAGGAAATTCTATGAAATTGTGAAATCACTGACTTTTTGAGTTCTCGTAAGTATATACCTGGTAGTCCAGTATTTTTTCATGTATCGCGTGTCACGCGTGCCTATTCGCTTGAAGAGATTGCAGAATAATTTAATTTAGGAAGAAACTAAGTAATTTAACGGTAATGAAATTCATTCGCGAGCCCACGGCGCACGATGGACGTCTCTTCTAATTGGATCGCGCGTTGTAACGCGGATAGAAAGGAAAAGGCTCGATTTACTTATACCCTCTCGATCGAGCGAGAAAGGTCAGCTGTGACATTTGCATCGTTCATAACCAGAGCAACTGGGCTTTCAGTTCACCCTCTGGGACTCTTTCGCCGTTTTTTTTGGTTTTCAATGACTTTTCCCTATCTGCACTTCTTATGTTGAAGGGACAAATGAGGGAGTCACGAACTGGGGCTAAACCGTTAATTACTGGAGTTTTAATGAGCAGAATTGCAGCCCCAATCCATCTACCCTACCTTCTTTCCTCATGTGACGAATGAAAACCGCCCATCCAATATACCAAGTCGGTATCTACATCTGGCTTATAGTTCATTTGCGATAACTTCTAATTCGTTTAATATACCATAGAATTCTGAAAACTTTGTATAACGCGTGCATTCTTTTTACATACTAGTGTATAGTGTACGTCCGTAAATGGTGTTTCCTAATTTTTCATCAAATTCGCAGAAAAAAGTAGCACTGTGCAAATATCGGGATGCTGTACGAATGATGAACGATTTTTGAGAAATAAAACAAATATATCTCTACCTATATCACTGGCAATTTTCACTACTGAGATTTTTTATTTCAACGATCGCATCGACTAGGTCACTAGTTTTCGTACAGTTTCGTTTTGAGTTTATCAAAGATAGATATTTCCTGACGCAGGGATTATATCCTTGCATGATCGGACACACGATAGCCTAGGCTATCAAATGGCTATTGTTATCTCTCGGAGTGCGATCTATTTTTAGCAGTTAATGGAGTTTCAGTAGCGAGCGCACGGTAAATGTGTTTCAGCCAATCAACGCTCAACCCCGTTTTCACGTTTCTTTCCGATTAAACTGCCTGGCCGGCGGATAGGCGCCGTGTCACAATTCCTACCCCTGTGTACTGCTGGCACGAAATTAATCGGGATCCGATCCTATCGAAGCGACGCAAATTGGGAACTACCCTCAAAACTAGTTCCGCATAATTGCAATAGGAAAGTGAATCTCCGTAGAGGATGCATTCGTCCCTGGATCAAAACTTTTAAGAACATCCCCAGCATCCCGTGAATATTTTATTAAGTAGTCGTAATTTATGCTTATAAAAAATTTTCATATTTCTTTCGAATTCAATCCAATATCCCCAACCATACTCCATTCAACGAGAGTTCGTCACAGTAAAGGCGAAATCTCTAATCATTCACGACAGCACTTTTGACTTTACGCGCTAATTGAAAAATGTTAATTGGCACAGCCATTATGGGGTTACTGATCCCTGAAGTTGCCGTCTACGAATACCGTGCGAGAGCATACCTATTCATCTCACCCTAGTGCCCACATACGTTCGCATATAGGTATAGTATACGTACGTGCATGCATACGTGGATTCGAAAGCGTGCAAGCAAGGGAACGAGAGTATGCAGAAGCATATATGCATACGAGAAGAATATCTCGAGGGTGTGAAATAGCAGGCCGTGCGAACGAGACGAGTCGCAGTCGACAAAACTCAAATGCATGCGTGCTTCAATTGTTTTCGCCGACGTATGCGTGCTGTATGTGACGCGTCGATATACAGGGCGTTTCGTAAATAACAAAAGAAATTTTTATCTCCACGTAACCAATCCAGATAGACGTCTGCATAGCATCTGGATTATAATGATAATATATCGCGAATGATTCGTAGACAGATAATTTTAGATCATGGCTTTTAATGACGTCTGGAAACTATTTTACGACTTTTGAAGCACCGTATTAAACATATGAAAGACAGTTCGGTAACAGAAGCGAAATTCATTTAGCAAAGATGAAGCTCTGTGGTGAGAAACTTTTTAAATATTATGTCATGAAGTATTTTTGTAATAAGAATTATTTTATTTGAAAGGTATACCTTTCTGTTATACGTGTTTCAATGTCGGTTAGTTACCTCATCGTGTGTAAGGAAAAAAATAATATGCCTTGTTAATGATAAATTTAAATAATACCGTACGGCAATCACGAAGGTGTCATTTTCCGGTGCTTCAGTAAATCGTATTTGTCGCAGTAAATGTATGACAGGTATGCGTGTAGTCACGCTGTATTAACGTATGAGGGGCTGTACGTAATGTACCTTCTGCAAGGTACCATTCTGATTCTAGAAGCTATTTCTAAATTCCGGGATCAAAGATGTCACTGAATTCAGCATATATGTATATACTTTGTAAACGGGCATTAGGCTAGTCGAAAAAGTTGCTGATGGCTTCGGGTGACCTAGGCTCTGCATTTCGCGCGAGCTAGTGGTTTAATGATTTCTCATTATCCACTTACAAGGAATTGTTTCCGTAAGTGGTTTCCATGAGGTCGAAGGGAAGAGGCGAACGCGTGCGAAAATGGCCGTCGTTTAACCAGGATAGAAGCGAAATGGGACGTAATTCGAAAAGCTTAGAACTCCGCTAATGGGTCATTTCAACTGCTGACCTTGCTGTCCTCAAGGTAGGATTTCCTATTTTGGAATAACGTTTTTGCCATGATCTTTACTCCGGTTTAGTATTCACTTTGACCTTTTTGACTTTTCAATGGTTATATTTATACGTGAAATTTTATATTGTGAAATATAGACAATTCCCCTTGCACCGAACTATATCAATTCGAATGCCTAAATGCTGATTCGGTAGAATCCACAAGCGCCGTCAAGTGGAAGTCAGTGGTGTGTCATCTCATTAGCATAATTGAAACCACTCAAAACAATTGGACGTGGATTAGTTAGCCACGGGCGAAGCTACGTTTCTTCCACCCTCATCCCTACGGGGACACTCGTCAGCTGTTTCAAGAGGGTGCAAGTACCAGCAGACGTGTACCAAGACAAACCGACGTATGAACGTAGAAAAGTGTGAATAAACGGGTTCCTAGACAAGTTAGATAAATGATACTTAGCGTAAAATTTAACATTTTTATAAACTTATCGAAATAATCATTCATCACTGTCATCTCTGAAAACAAAGCTGGAGAGCAGGGAGTCAAATCCCATTACTGTACCAAATTCAGATATTGAGTAATAATATCAATATTAAAATAAAAAATATGATGTATCTTTGAACATTCGACAGTGTGACACAATCCTCTTAATTTCTATAATTGCATTAGTGCCAACCTCGAAAAAAAAAATGTCGATAGTCATTGCGGAATGTAGAGTGCAGCGGGATAAATTGACACCCCGGTTGCACTCTCACGTGCACGCAACACTGCATAGAAAGGAGTAAGGAGCGCAGAGGGGTTGTGCAGGGGGGTAGAAGTTGGTCGCGAGAGGCCGAGGGGAGCGTCGCTCTATTGGTGGGTGTGCCAATTTACACGCGTTTTGTTCTCGCTACGACAAAAGGTGAGAGCGGAAAAGGAGGAGAGCACAAAGGTTGAACGCCGTGGAGAGACACGCGGAGTGGTTGGCTGGTTGACGCATTGCATTCTGCCAAAGCAAAAGAGGGAACAGCGAGGCAGGCACCCTCTATTATACAGGGATAGATTTTGCATTCGCACCAGTTGCCAGACTCGCACGACAGTCTGCTACTAGCCTGGCTTGGATTTAGAAACTAGTATTATGGATTCACCTATATATTATAAATTGTACGACACGGTAGCTGGTATGGCAGTGGATCAAAATTTGTTGACAATCTTATTAATTATTGCACATCAAAATTCTATTCTCACCCACTACGCGTTGTTCTGGGGTCTACTTATTTCACTACCTTACCTTGTTATTTTCCAAAACTAAATCGTTGACGTCTGATTTCAGCTGCTTCAGGATCGAGCGACTGAGACGTTGATTTGGAATTCTGGTCACAGACCCGGAGCACAGGAGCATGGCGGCTTGTGAAGGGTGTTCTGGCAGGGAAGGAGCATATCGGAGCACTTAAAACTACAAGCCGCGTACAAGCTCTTGGAACGCGGAGTCGAAACGATTGTCGAAAAGTTTCCGTGCTGCATTTTTCCAAGTCTCGACCACTGCGCGGATTTGGGTCGACCTTTTTGTCAGGATGCCGCCTGTGTACAATCTTCTGGAATCTCGTGACGATTCCCAGACCTCCCGAAGACAGGATTCTTGATATTGTTTATATCGGTGAAAACAACGAAATGGAATTTCAGTAAGTATACAGGTATACGCAGTAATTACATATACCGCACGCTAATCGCAATGCAGATTCCTGTAACGTAAATATATATGCATGTGTATTATATTACTATATAGTACAGCTACTCTAATCTAGAAACTACGCATAACCTTCCGTGCGAATTCCAGTTTCGTAATAACATGAATTTACGAGTAAAAATGGCACTGCATGGGTCTTACGATGATGCAGTATACTTTTACGAGGAAACCGACCTGTATTTGAAACGACCAACACCCAGCCCCGGGCTATCTACGAACTCTGTATATATACGTAACTGTATATTGCTGCAAGTGCAGCCCTGAGCCAATCTGAAATGACATCAGCCATTTCAGCCCGACAGTGCAGCTATTCCTTACCCGTGCATCACTTGGCTTCGGGATATTCGAAACTCCTCAAACTCTTTCTATCCGGAAGTTCGTTACTCAAGACTCGCGAATAGAAATGATTCGCAATACGATAGCAGCGATACGATTCTATTGGAACTTTTCCGAGCTCCTGATTCGCACGCGAATCCTGAAATTGGAGACGTGAGAATTTACGAAGTGAGCCTAGTCGCTAAAATCATTTACTGATAAACGAAAGTGACTGATCTAAGATATACGTCATCGTTGATCTACCCTTTATTACATAACATATGTATATCCCTCGTAGAATCATATTTTTCTGAACCCCCCATAAGGTCAGACGACATCTTGTGCGATCGTGGGGTATATATGTTTTATCGAGAGTTTTACGACCTAAAATAAAGCTACTAACAATTTGACGCTTTCAAAGGGACAACCCTTGACAGCTATCGGAAACGACGTCATTACATCATCTGTCGGTAAAAAGTTTAGGTGACGTGTTTTAAATTAAGCAGGGTCCCGCTTTTGGTTTGAGTTGTCAAAAAGTAAACGTATACCAATTGATTTTCAGATTTTGCGAATTTCCCCCCCGGATAGATATCGCGACAGTGACGTGGGATCAGCAATCTCTTTAATTGACTTTCTTCGTAATTACGCGGTGACGCCGAATTCGCGACAGGAACCACCGGAGGAAACTTGTTACTCTCGCGAAATGATTTTGCGAAGTTTCTATAGATACGTAAAATTTTACCTAGCGATTTTCGCGTCGTTTCAAAGAATCTCAAGAGCTTCTCTTATCGCGGAGTCTGGGAGTGATTACGTTGAAATTAATTAATTCGACTTATTACGGCGGTAAATGACTTATTTCAACGTTCGGACTTTTATGCGCTTGGTCCCAGGTTGTGTTGTGTCGAGACTGCGGATTTACGAGACTCTCTGGAAACGGGAAGAGCCCCTCGCGAGAAGGGCGAGTCGATGGTTCGACGATAACTCTGGCTTTTTGTGTTTACGAGCAGTAAAGCTAAAACTCTATTTCGAAACCAATAATGCTTTTGCCCGCCTACCGTCTGTCTGCCGTCTGCGCCCCGTAAAAGCTCCACGAAATCATAATACTTTCACCGTGTGAAAATTCAATTGGCTGATTCGCGTCTGGTTTACTTACCGGGCGTCAAAGAGCCAAGGAGAGTTTCCTATACCATCTATACACGCATACACCTACGAAGAGTAAAGTGCAACCGCAAAGTCAAATTTTTCTCGTAACACGTAGTAAATGCAACAACGGAGCAAGGTAACCAGATATAAAGTGCATATGGAGTAATGATAAAAACTGTTCGCATTGTCCAAATTGCTAGAGCTACTGTGACCCGATCGAAGTTCGACTTTATTGTACAAGGATACTTGCACCACTGGTATTCGGTAAGGCTACGTAAGAGAAAATAGCCAACCACCAAAATAGGTAGCTAGAGCAGGCATTACCGCGGCCATAATTAGGTGGTAACAGTTAGTAGGTTGGCTGGCAGCTTGGAAGTAGTAGTTACAGTTTATCGCGTGCAGTTAACTCTTGCAGACCTCGGCTTGGCTTCTAGCGTCTAGTGGAGATAGGTAATGCCGGAGAAAACCGCATCTAGAAGAGCCAACTTCAGAAGGTTCAGATATCCAGAAGTACTTGCAGTGGAGGCACTATACCATTCCCGCTGCTATATTCGTGGGGATTCCAATTGCTGGCATTGGTTTAATATATACATATGGCATACACTATCCTGTATATATGCATACTATGTACAGGGCAGAGAAAGACATCGATACTTTGTTCGATTGAATAACATGGGGAAACTTTGATATTTCATCGAACAAGAAGAGGATGTTAACGAGGTCGAAGATATGGGATTGGCTCTCTATTCTTTTAAATCTTTATTTTCCTTTTCGATATCGATGAAGTTGTCACGCTAAATGAGTCGTCTATGTGCTTGCCTTTCAATGCATTTGAATATATAAGTTAGGACCTGCTGAGTATCGATACCAATCGATTTATGCACACCGTACTCAGTCACTGACAGGTTACATCATATCTCGCGTGAAATATCCAATTACGGCTGATCCTCCAACTGGATTTGATGGTTGGTGTATGTACGAGCATTTCGCGCGATATTGACGTGTCGAGATGGCATTTAACGAACAGGAATATAGTAGTGAAAGACACCGTGTCACTTTTCAGGATATGTACGTAGTGGATGGTGATTATGACAGAGTAAGCTGATCGATAAAGAAGCCAAGTCCATTGTGTTATTTTTTGGAGAAAAGCAATGTTTTAGATGTTTAATGACAATAAAAATTTTCATGATGTCATTAATTGATTCTGTCATTTATGTGTCACCAGATCGTGATCGTTGGAATTTGTACAGGCGCTGGATAAAGGACTGTTACTTCAACCTATGCACCTTGTGACCTATGATTCCGCATGGTACCGACCACGATGCTGATCTGTTTTCTTGAGTTACGGAAACTTGACGTCTCTCCCTCGGAAAGAAAGTTGAACAGCGAGGGAGAGAAAGGCGGGGAAATGGTAAGAAACAATCATAATCCCTGAGGCCGATTAGCACCTCGATTTCAGAACTCATTTATTTCTTGATTTATGATGGGGTTCTGTACCCTAGGTTCGGTAGCCATTAGTGACAGACCAAGTAATGCAAGGAAATAAATTAATTCAATCGAGTGAACACGATTCTTTCCACTTGTACGAGTATTGCACATTTTATGCAGGAAAATCAATTTTCATTGTACCGATATTATTTCTCGTACTCCAAGACATATTGGGTATAAAAGCACGATTATGTATATCAGTCCGATGAGTTTCACATTTCTGAAATCTAAACCTGAACAGGTGGCCCAACGGGACTCCAGAAGTTTGATCAATCATCATACACTAACTTAGAATGCCCTTCATCTTGTTTCAGCTACGCTTGCCACTTCTTTAAAGCTAAGCATCTACACGTGTCATATATCAATTCCTGAATTTATAGACCTGAATGCTACTCGTTTCCTCTTGTAGGTATTACGTAAGTCTATGAAAAATTAAAGCCTAACATATTACATTAATAAGAAGTAGTAATTAATTGAAAAATATGAACGTTGTGAAAAATTGATGTTTGAAATATTATGATATGAATTGATGATGAAAATTATGAATTTTTCAAAAGATTATATATTCTGCTTAAACCTGACAGCGAAGTCAAACGAAGAGTTTTGAATTACCTATCACAGGAAGAGCAAAGATTTCGCGAGCTATAGAAGATCTTGGATTACCTTTTCTTTCATCCCTTGCGTAGGCAATCCTTTTTTTCTCA
Source organism: Cephus cinctus (assembly GCF_000341935.2). Taxonomy (NCBI): domain Eukaryota; kingdom Metazoa; phylum Arthropoda; class Insecta; order Hymenoptera; family Cephidae; genus Cephus; species Cephus cinctus. The sequence continues at coordinate 967,087 of NW_014332838.1, forward strand.
CGTCCCAAGAGTAAAGACGAAGGAATCCCCTTTAACCAAAGTTTCCCCTATAGCTGGTGGGGATTAGAGTGGTAATTTCGTAGCACCGCCCGTTCCTTGTTCAAATCAAAATCACTCAATATCGCTTGCTCATCTTTTCATCACTACTTCGCATCCACATTCTCCTGTGTTCTTCTTCTTAACATATGTTTCCTTCGGCAACTCTCCTTTACCTTAAGTATGACTTGGCGCTTAAAACCGATTAGAATGCAATAATTCATAATCAACAGCACCATTAACAGTTCGTACAAGCAATCTATCTATAAAGCTATCTATCTGATAAAGCATACACGTGTACGATTCGCATGACTTGCTTCAAACGCAGAATACCAGAAACTTAAGTCTCGTACTTTAAGAAATTGTGTAGTAGTACAGAATAGATATACAATACGCATTGCAAAAAATTGTTATGTATCTTAATTTCGAAGATTATAGAATTCCAAAGGAATCCTGATAAATTTATGGAAGAACGGGTGCGACTAAGAAATAAAACAGTAATGAGAGGTAAGGGCAGAATGGTAGGGGTAACGATTGAAAATACCTATAACGCGGAAACATAGCCCACGGTGTGCGGATATACGTTATCGTATCCTGCACGATATAGCCAACAGCAAACGGCAGTATTAAGTTTATGGGTGCATTGCGGTGGTTCCAGACTCTTGGCTGGCATCGAGCAAGGGATGCTTGGCATGGGAGTCACGCGTCCCGACAATTATTTCAGCCCCTATAGCCAGTCTCCGTTCCTTATTGGTAGACGGTGAAGTCGGCAAGGTCTGGGGAAAGCCGACCCTTAACATTAGCCAACGCCACTAATCTTAGCGCACCTGGCTCTACGAGTATTGCTCCGGCAATCATCATACTTATTCGATAATTCAATACAAGCCAAGGCGGTCTGTCACGTGCCTATACAATACGGAGTGTATAGACCAAGATGCACGTTTGATGTTTGCGGCGAAACGGTACGCCATTTTGGAAAGTTGATGCGACAATCATCGAATATTTTTAGATTAAGCATCGATTGCGCATATTATTATTGTTCGTTTAATTTCCGTTTACTAGTAAAAAAAATTATCTTTAAGACTCCAAAGGATTGCGAAAAAAGTTTATACGGATTATATAATAAGGGAGAAAATTGCGTTTGAAATTTGGGAACTTTATTAGAGGTCTCCGACACTGGTTTGGTTTGCAATTAACTTAAGGTAGGCGTTTAGTCAGAAGCAATCTTGTACGCGGTAGCTAGAATGTATTGTAATGCTATTATGTTTATTACAAGTTGAAAGTGTAGGAATTCCATTTTGGATTCTACGCAAGTCTTTGGGATTTGGAGTGTTGCTGATCGCAGCCTTTGCAGCCTTACCAGAAATACTAGCCATAGCATTCGTAGCAACCGTAAAGCATCAGCAGCTTTATGTTTTCCGGTCTTAGTGAAATTTTCCGTATTCCACGCCCCACGCGAATGCTTAAAAGCGCCATCTGGCGGAGTTTCCCGGAACTAACAAAAATACTCCCCACCAAATTGCATTTTTGGGAGATAATTTATAGCCTTCTCGTTCCATGCTCCTCAACGGAATTTTCCGGAACTATCCCAGGTTGGAACTCGGTTTTTAACGGATCGCAAAGGCCGTCTTTTATCAGATTTTACCTCGTTTTGCTCTTCTGATACATGTCGTTCTGACATTTTTGTGATCGTCATGCACAAGTTGCTGGTCGAAAATAGACTAAGTGCTCGATGCAAACCGGTATCGAGAAGCCCAGAAACGAGCCCTACACCTGACTGTGAACTGTACGAGTACGGTTTGCTCTTTGCTAAAATATTACAATAGTTTTCCCCTTTTTTTACTACCCAACGTCCTTGCCGTAATTCTATTCAGCCGACAACGCGCAATACCGTTAGGGTGCTGTAAATCTGATCTGCGGAGCGGCAGGACTCGTTTCGCTGGAAAGACTGTAATTTCCAGATTAATTCAAATTTCAAGTTCATTCTGGACTTAAAACATTTCATAGACATATACCTATCAAAATATATGAAAAAAAATCGATTTTTTGAAACCGAGAAAAGTATATGACCCCTTAATGAAAATTTCACCAACAGATAATTTAAACCTAGAACAGGTTTGACGTTTTTCAGCTATAGCGACTATATACACAGCCTGGTAAACACTCGAAAATGTCAGTAAATCACACCCGGGGTATGTAAATTATCTCCAGGGAGAGAACACGGGCACTTTGGATCGCAGACGTGCCATCCTCGGGATTTATCGAACGCTAAATAATACTTGCAACACTATAGGACGAGAATATACCGCAAGGCTGAAGGATATTCGTCCAGGATTCTAAAGAAGGAAAAGATTTGAGAAAGTGGGAAAGAAGGGAATGGATAGAATACGAGAGAAAGAGAAGAATTTGAAAGTGTATAACGAGAGTAACGGAGAAAGAAAAAGGGTTGGTATACGTAGAATCGATCTTAATATGAAAATGTTCTATATGACTTGTCACGCAAACCGGTCTTCTGTCCTCCTGCGAACGGCAGGAGTAATTTCGTTCTCCCTACGTTTACTTCTCAGGACACGTAGAAGCTTTACGTCGGCTTTCGTTAAAAGGATTCTCTGCCTTCCTGAGTTCAGCTATTTTTTTCAATCTTGTGGCTCCCGATACGTCCTACTCGGCTGGAGATGATCCGCGTTTACCGTTCCGAATACAAAATGATCTTCGAAGGTTTGTTGCTGTCATTGAGAAATATATTTTCCGCCTTATTTATTGCTTCAACTATAACACGTAATCAAGTATCGACAAAAAAATATTCATGTTCGACATTTATATAGTTTTTTGTTAGGTTAAATATATTCCATAGCATCGTTCACCCTACACATTATTGCAACACGCAAGAGCCTGTAGTAATCAGCAAGAAAACTGGCCCTGACATTTTCGCTTATATCGCTACTACTATATTCTGGAAACTCTCTTGAGAAATACCTATCAACGCTCGATTGCCAACCACTACATTACTCCCTGCACATTAGACTGATCGTAACGCTCAGTAGACTGTTGTCTTACGAGACGTTGCCCGTTTAAGGGTTGTTTCCCGTACTTGACTGTATCCAAATCACCCCCGATGTTTTTAGTCAGTTTTTTGTTGACTAGATCAGAGTAGACTACGGGGAGCCCAAAGGTTGGTTGGCAATTATTCAAGTAGAATTATAAAAACAAGTAGGGTTGGTTGGAGGTAGGGGGGAGGGAATAGTAGTCGTCCACAGGGTAGTGAAAGGTGTAGCCCGGCGAAAAGGGACGGTAAGGGAGATTTGGGGTTGCTGCTGGTCTAATTCAGTGCCGGTCCACGTTGGCTATACTGGCTATACTGCCTACGTTGGTTACGCTGGCTACATTGCTTGGTTCACATAAATATGAATGCGCCCGCGGCTCTCATTAAGTCTCTCTGCCTTCATTTATCTGCCTCGTCCCCGTGCACGGCAGCCGCCTGGTCCTTCCTACCCCTAGGTGCGCCTTCGCAGTGTCCCTATAGTTCGCTTCTTACGGCCTGGCACCAGTAGAAAACGTTTTTAGCACTGTGCTACGTGCTTTCATGTATATTCGCTTTTCTTTTTATAAAACTGTAGGCAGCTGGCTCGTGCGAAAATCGTTTAGTCACGATACACATAACATTACGTACAACTGTAAATGCAGCTACCATTAACGCTTATACGTATATGCGTATAGACACGAATAACGCAATATCTTTATATAGCAAGAAATTTCATTTGACAAATTTCACATGTTACATAATCCTTATTTCAGGACTTTCCTCCCTCTTCCAAGACTCTCCAGTTTTCGAGGTTGTTTCAGGAGTGTCGTTACGTCACGTCTTATTAAAGCCTGCGACAACATTTGCCTGTCTAGTATCTCATTCGCTCTCTATCTCTGTCACTCGTAAGCCATGGCCATGATTATTATTTATGCTCCCACCAGCAAGTTCCTTCGAGGCGCAACGATGTCTCCTTAAATGCCACGGCTCTCCCTCTACTTCTTATCCTTAACTCGAGTCTTACGTAATCTTTCATAAATCATGACTGGTGTAATTTACTCGTAAAGGAGAAGTCACCATTTGAAGGAGGGACAGGGTAAAAAGGAGTCACCGAAAGGGATATGGGTTTGAAAGTTGACTGAGAGAGACTTACTTCAATGTGTATAGATATGTTACGTATGGACCTGAAAGGAGTTTGTCACAATGTTCGGAAAATAAGGATGCAGACTACCGGGAGTAGGTACTGTGTGTATAGCTACTCGAGACAGGGTAGACCAGAGAGAACCGAGAGATGTAGACGCGCCAGCAGCGACGTATGATTGGAAAAGTTTCTATACATATAATACGGCTCGGTCTATCCGTCAGACTGGAGCCGCGACATGACCTGTCCTTTCCCTTCGTTTCGCTCTGAATCCGCCGCCCTTTTGCAGCCAGATTCGACCTTTCACCGACAACTCCGTAAAGCTCAGCAATCGCCGACGTACGATGACCAATGAGATATTTTAAGGATCCTGAGACGCAAACCATGTTATGCCCACTCGTTAATTTACTGAGTTCAGGTCGAACCAGTCGGTAAGTCAGTCAGTCAGTCAGTCAGTCAGTCACTGTACCAACATTGGGTCTGGGATAGGCAATTGCGATGGGAAATTTTGCAAAGTCACTCGCTGCTAATTATCAGGAAGGCCTCTCGCCTTTGGCTCGGGGCTTCTAATCGAACTGAGAGTAAAAGCCGATGGAAGCGTGGGAGGGCGAGACTAGGGTGGTGTTACGGGTCTTGTGTAGACGAGGGTTGCTCGAGGAAGTTCACGAAGTGTCGCCAAGTTATAGTCACTAATTCTCTATGGGAGATTGTGAAGTTCCCATGCGCCGAGACATCACAGAAGAATCATTATACAGGGTAGTCCAGGGTAGTCTTTGGTATACGAGCGGACGTCCTTTCGAAATTTTACTGTGGAAACTGCATCTTGTTTCTTGCGGGCATTATCCGCGATAACGCGTAACAAGCAACCTTGGGTATCCAAGATGAAACTAAAAGGGGATGATAGGAGTGGGACACCTGGGGGATAATAAATCGTGATTTCCTGTATCAAACGTAGTCGAAAATTAATTTTCTATCGTTATCAACCTGCTAGAGAAATGTGCAAAAGATAATGGGGGTAAAGGCGTGAAATTCGAAGGGGTGGCACAGATGGAAGTATCTTTCAAAGGACCTTGACTCAAACGTGGCTTTCATCGGCTTATTGTCCGTTAAACACTGGAGTCGCGAAAGCGCGCAGGTAATAAAGGGATTCCGCTGTGAAAAAAGTTTGAATAAAATAGCAAAAAAAAGTGGAGAGACAGGGAGAGAGCGACAAAGGACGTATCTCGGCGCGACTGGTGGAGAGAGAAATCTGTAAAGTGGGATAGGACGAGTTCCCGCGGAGGGATGGGTATATAAGGGATGGGGCAGGAGGGAGGAAGAGGGTGAAATAAAACATTGAGAGAGGGCTCGCTCTATCGGGCGGTTAATGAAAAATAGCGACACCCTCCGAGTCCTGTCTCCCGCTGAGCGTTGGATTGCTTGCTCTCTGCTTTCTCTTGATTCGCTCACTTCGCTCACTTCGGGGTGGGTTTTGCGTGATTCCATTGCGCCCCGAGTTTCTGTCTGGATTCACGCTGTGATGTCATATTACAACACCCTATACCTAACGCTCCACGCTCGCTAAGAGAAAATCTTCTTTCTTTCTTTCTTTCTCTGAAAACGCCATACGAACAAGCTTCTTTGCTTTCTCCAAAGCGACGTCTGTCCTCGTCGTTATTCTCCAGGGTCGGATTCTACGTAGCTCTACTTCGCAGACGTCGTCCACTCGCAGTAAAAAAGGCCCTTTGTCACGAGGCAATGCATTTTTCAAACGTTCTCAAATCATGTGAGCCGGAATTAATTGACAATCGTAGCGCACCACCTGTCTACCGTTTAATAATCGAAGGACGGAAGGGCGTCGCGCGACGTCGTAAATTTATTATTTTCACGAAGCCACCGTGCGAAATTATCGAATGCCGATATTCCGTTTTCCCAGGAAAGCTCCTACGTCGCGAACTGTACAAATGCATATATCGTACAGACGAATGTTACACCTTTTTTTCGTGTGTTCCTATTGGTTTTTTTTTTTAATATAACAAAATTCCCGGAACCATCTCCTTTACACGGAACACGTAGCAGCTATTGATTTTCAAGATAAGGGTCGCATTTCGCTAATAATTGTTACGTCAAAAGGCTGACCCACTTTTGTATATCGAGGCAGCTCCCGGAAAGAGGGTTGAAAGAAGGAATAGGAGTGGGTATAATCAGAAATCACAGCTTGTAAGCTGGAGTCGTTAGTGGTCCCGGGCGGCTCGCTTCTACCCCCGTTTCAAGCTCAACCCCTAGAGTCTTCATGGCTGACGAGCCTTCCGTCGTCCCGCATCTCAATCGTTTCGCTCCTCTTTTCTCCCTCGTAGCAAACCCCCCTCCCTGACCCCCTCTCTAGAAGTAGGTACTATACCCCTCTTATATTCCCCTTAGTACTCTTTTTCGGCAGAAGACAAATTATTTCTTTTCGTGCAAAGTCATCGTTTAGGAGTTCGACTAAAAACTCTTTAATCGGCAATTGTTTACCGGGGCCTGATTGTCGGTAAACTTTTAATTTGAAAGAATCAACGTTTTAACTTCATTTGCTAATTCCAACACTTCACGAGTTTCTCGAAGCTTTAAATAAAACATAAAAGATCCCCCTTGGACATCGACAACTTTTAATCGCTCAAGAATCTAATTGAGTCAATGAAAGTTTTGCTTCTGAAGATGTCCTCAAGTAAGTATATATTAATTTAATGAAAATTAATTATAGTCAAAGATACACTCTAAATCGCAATGTGTACAGATTCTAATGGCCCATGAACCACGAGTACCGCTTATTCAAAGAAATTTGAACGCGTGTGAAAATTCTCTTAACCAAAATGCCAAAATGCGAGAACAATAATCGTGAAAGAATAGGTATGTTATTCGCGTGACACCATAGAGATAATAGCGAGCGAGCGGTGCGAGTCAGAGGGTCCGAAAATAAATCAAAGCTTGCGTACAGTCACAGGGGTCGGCCGGTAACGGAAGTAGGGCTCATGATCTATGGATACCTCAGCGCTTCCGCCGAAAAATCTGTTATATATTGCACTTAGCAAGGTGTCACGGAGTAACGGTAGCCGTGCGAGTACAAAGAGAAGAGAGAGCAAGAGAGCACGAGAAAGTACAGAAAGACGGAGAGAAAGTGAGGGAGAGTGGGTGGGGGGTTAGTGAAAGAGCGAGTGAGAGAAGGCACCACGAGAAAGCAAGGGAGTAAGTAAGCAAGAAAGCTTCTTCAAGCTTCCAGCGGGCATAACTTTAATCGAGTTGTCTTGGACCATGGTAAAGTGACGGAAATAAATCAAGCCGTGGACATACTAAGGGTTCATCTTATAAAGATGAAGGAAGTAGATGCCGGAGAGGACGAGGAGGATGGAGGGGACGTGGATTTCGAAGAAAAATACAAGTTTTAATAAACATTCAAGGAACGAACTTCAAGCGAAATCCACCAAGTTGCTGCGGCTTTCGTGAAAATCCACCCAAAGTCCTCGTGGTACTTTTTTCTCTCTCTCTTCTCCTATTGCAACTGAGACTCATTCCTTGCGAGACCATAAGATAACGAGAAGGAGTATTTAGGAGTAAGTCACTCGCAATGAAGTTTCGTTAAACCCTTAGAAAAGGGGGTTAATTTTCGTAGTTACACTTTTGACAGAGTTTACTCCTCGAGGAACATCCCTAGAAACACTTTGCTTTAACCAACCCATTATAAGTACTGGAACGCTTTTTTCTTCCCTTCCATTATATTTCTTCTTTGGGAGTAGAACTTCCGGATCTCTATGCATATTCAAGAACAGTCAAAGAATTTACATCGATTCCATATGCACCTTTCTCCACTTACTGCGCTGTCTTCCTACGAAAATTCGACTTCCTCTTCTTCTTCGACTTCGAACTTCGCCTTCCACAGATCTTTTCTCCCACGATCGAAACTGGCTATTTACTCATCAGGCACTCTGGGACTCCTCGAACCACCCTTAATTACAGCCAGGGCGTTCCTCGCCAAAATAGTTCCAGTACTACTGGCAGAGCGGATGTATAAAGTCGCTGACCGCCGCCAACGGAAGTCAGAAAACTTTTCAGACACGAATCCCTCTCGTTCATGCATTTCTCTATTGGTCTTTAAAAATATCTCACTTCTCTGTGCCCTTTCATGTTTTCCATGCGAGATTCTACCTGTGTTTTCACAAAGATATGTAATACAGGGTCACGTTTCTTTGCACCTTTACATTATAAGCTATGCGAGCAAAGGAATTTACATCCTCAAAGGTATAAGATACGTAGCTGTTTCCACACTAGTTTAATATCCCTTCGGTGTGGAATTTCGAAATAACACGTCATACTTTTATAAAAATCCTGAAATGACTTTTCCATAAATCGCGAGAGAAGCCACCTTCAATGTTACTACGTTTTCTACTGGTATAAGTATACGCCGGTATGCAGGGTGCGCTCATAATGTATATGATGAGTGATAACGTTTCATATTCTGATGGAAAGGTGAACTTTTGATATTTCTTCAACGATAACTCGTTGCGCTCTGTCATTCGGAATCGCGTGAGTGTAGAACTTCCCGGGGGTTATTAAAACCAACGTGAAAATAAACCTTACGGCAGAAAGAGCAAAGGGTTTCTATACCTCGCAAAGAAGATGAACTAATGTCGTTTACTAAAAGAACGAGTGATAATATATTTCCCTTTTCATAATGTGACCAGAGTGGCAATAAGCTGGCTGCTGTGTACTATATTTTTTATCAGGACACGTAATATTGATACAATTCATGTTATATGATATTGATCGATATTTCAATGATCCAATTTAAAGTAATGCTACCTAGCTCTATGTGCATCCTTTATTCGTATAAGATCCCTAGCGTGACGTCACGCAAGGTGAATAAAGGGTGTCTTTCAATTCGTGCGAATTGACCTGACGTTCTTGTAATCACTGCAGCAAATTGAATATTAAGGGTAGAAGCGACGTGCTCTGTTAATTTACTAAGCTTATATAGACATGTAAGAATCCTTCTAATTATTCTACCTTTTGATGTGTGATTCAATAAAGTATACAGTATAGCTAATTAGTAACGTGCCACGTGATTTCAAAATTCTCAGAACGAATAATAATAATTTATTTTCACGACGGTAGATGAAATTAATTAAAATGGCAATGGTCTGATCCTGACACTAGATACATAGGTGTAGGTGAACAGGCACTCAGCAAATTAAAAGGTAAATCGTAGCCCCAGCGGTAGGCAGATACATTTCCGAATGAACGTAAAAACCAGCGCAGGCTTTTCTAGCCCCGTTATAAAATTTCGTAAAACTTCACTCGGCACAAACTGTTCTCGTTATACGAACATTATGTCGAATTATAAAAAGCATTGTGTCAAACGTTGAAACGGGTGATCATACGCACAACCGCTTCATTATTTAGCGGCAGCAAAGCGGACCCCTCCTGCTGAAACTTTTAATTAAAATCTGAAAATTTACGAACAGCAAGCCGTAATCACGTTAAAATATGATTTTGCAATTCCGTGTTATCGGACCTGAGTCTGTCGCTGTTGAATGGATTTAGATGAAATGTATGTCAGTTAGACGGCACATGCTCAACACAATGGACTGTCTATTCAACCGTATCACCACTTGTGTTCGCTGATTTGATTCCCCATATGAATCAACACTTTCGTCCATTCAATATTTCCAGTCTGTATATACGATATGAGTACTACATTAAAACACGATCCATCTGCTTTTGTTGCATTTTAAACGATTCTAATATAGATTCTGGTACTCACCAATTAACGTAATGAAAAGCGCCACCTCTTTATGAATACTCACGCATCAATATCGCCGCATTACTATCTATCATATTTGCGTATCTGTCGGAACATTTTTAATTGTTTCACGAGTCACTAATTCGTTATTAGCAACTCTGTTCAAAGTTGAGTATTTTTGACACGCAGAAAGTATATTTCGTATGCAGTGAAACTTCGATAACTCGAAGATTTATAGTCTTATTGAAATTTTTGAATTATGGAAGTTCGAGTTATAAAAGTCCCGCTGTATTTTCAAAGTACCTCAAAATAATTATTATTTTTAATTCGCTTTGAAATAGCAGCGTGTCCACGCTATCTCTCTCATTCCCTGGCTCGTAAATACTGACAAAAAGTTTTCCGGCCAACTTCAGCCTGTCTCGAATGTCTGTCTAATTTACATTTTGACTTCGTATCCTGCTCTTTGTTTACGTCTCTGTGACTGATATCTAGGCACCACCAAATAACACCCCTTGGAACTAACATTCACGCCAAGAAGGAAACTCGCACAAAGGACAACTGGGTGACCAACTTGTGACTTGTTAGTTCAGCACAGAATTCACCCCAGATACTTACGTCCAAATGCAGCCAACCTGACAACTGTATCATATACCCAGTGACGCAAATCTCCACCACTGTGTTCAATGACGTCGTGTTTATCGTTCTAATAATAATTTTTATTAGTGCCTCCCGTCCGAAAATTTATCTATGTTAACGAAGCGGGGATGGAAAGAAAAAAGTATTTGTCCTGAAAAAATAAAATTGTAGGTAGAGCGAAGAAAGCGCGAGGGTCTCGCTGAAGTCGTCAGCAATGCTAAGAGGGATGACGAAGTACCAGAGGAAAACAGTCTGAACTTCAAGAGTAGATTGCCAGTGGCACTTCCTTAAGCTGTATCCGAAAAGACGTCTAGGGAAGAATCTACTTGAATTTGTAGATATTTATCCACGTGTCAAGAGCCTCACATACGTAGGCTTGTAACATATAAGTATCTACGAATAGGTACAGTATAGCATGTACGTAGTGGTGAAAATGTATCAATTGGTGAAAAAAAAAAAAGGAAAAAGTAGGGTAGCGCGAGAAGTCTGCTTTCTGACGGGACGTCGATAATCTTGTTCCATGTCAAAACACGCCCTTCCTTCTTTTTCATCCCTTTCTCGTTTCCTCAACATAGTAGCAACCCCGTCATTCTGGTACTCTCTTTCACCACGTCTCAGGACGCCCAGCCCTTTCTACTGTACTCTTGCTCTCTCCCCCCCCCCCTCTCTCGCTCTCTCTTCTTTCTTTTTCTTTCTTATACAGGCTACGGCATCTACTTCGTTTACCGCGAGCAAAGCATCGTATCCTTTTACAGGAGACGGTAAGGGTGGAAATCCCCTTATGGGGACGGGTAACTTGAAAATATTGCAAATTGCTCCGCGGTATTCTAGTTTCAGCCGACGTCTTAACCATCGCGATTCTGATCTTAACGAATCTGATATGATATGATAACGAAGTGCCGGATGGTCTATGGTTATTTGCGAATCTCTTTGGCCAACATCTACGTAACCTATTTGCAATTTTCGCAGATATCAGCATCTGTAGTCTCGTTGAAGATTTTGCACGGGAAGAAAGAATGATAATTGCTGATTAAAATGAATGATTCTGTTAAGGGTAAAAGGGGATTCATTCTGGATATATGCCCATATCCAGGAAATATTGGAAATTCAATACCATTCTGTGAGATATTAAATAGGGGTTCGTATAATAGATTTATTAAACGTATAGATACTTCAATTTATTTTATGAAATTTTATTATATAGTTATTATGGATATAGGATGGTATAATGTTCAATGTACGTCGAAGCGTGAAATTAACGTTCTAATTCAATTTTTAGAGGACAAATGATCGCAGTTCAAATTTAGTGCTGTTATGCAAATACAGACGGAAAACAAACAGGAATATATCGGGGTTGCTTTCAAAACATTCCAGCCGACCTCGACCAATTCGCGAATATTACAATTACCAGCGGTTGCTCACTGGATCGCAATTCAATCCCATTTCCGCTTAATTTTTTAATTGGAATGTTTCAGCTACACGATCCTTATTCGATCAAAGAACCCTTCAAATTACCCGTGGCAATAAAAACCTATCACAAATCGGTTTGGTCTTGAATAGGTAGTATCGATTGGAAGAAAGAAGCCAGCACTATCGCGATCATGAAAGTTTTCTTTCTTTTAGGAAATTACAATTTCCATTAAGCTATACCTACGGACACACGCACACACAATTTCCAGGACATACACTTTTTAGTGAAAAAAATTCGCAATGAAAAATATAGTGAAACACATGAAATTACTTAGAGCCACTACAAGAATAGCTATATACAGTATCAGCTATATAAAATCGTATAAAGCTATGGGTAATTTCATTCCAAACCCTTAGCGTTATAGAATTTCTCGAATTTATGTATTGAGAGCAAATAAGTTTCACCGGAGGAAACAGTGCCGAAAGTTTCATAGTCGGTATTGCGTGAAAACACTATTCGACGTTAATAAAAAGATGAGAAATTGATTACAGTGTATCATCATGCCTCACGGTGAAACGCAAAGCCGCATAAGTGCAACCCTCTTCTTGTTCCGCTTCAATTTCGAATAATTGAACTGCGCAATCTTGTAGACTGAACTTTTTTCGCGCATCGCGAAGAAAATGCTTCCTAGAATCTTCCTTATTGGGATATTAGCCAAGAAGCATAATTTGGTTTTCTACGGGTAGGATGTTACTTTCAGATATCCCAAGTCACAAGAAACTCTATCAGTCATACCATAGTTTACGTCATTCCACTTCAAGATAAGAAAGCATGCGAATAAACGTGACGATTCTGACGCTTCGTCGTAATTCAATGTGAAACGTCATAGAAACTCGTCAGAAACATCTCACAACAGTCACGGGATGTGACGTATTCAAGATTCAAGAAATTTCGCGGCCTGCACGTACTTCAGTATTAATTTTCTCTGAAACGTATGAAGAATTATCAGGAGCCCTTGAATGTGAATTCGTTTAAAACCTTCAAGGAGTCACGTTTTACCTGTCAGAGAGTGAAGTGAGGGAGAGTGAGACAGGAGAGTCAAGGCACTATTGTAATTGGCGTGCTTTGTAAGAATCGTCCCGAGAACGCATGACAATCCTGATTTTCTCGTCATCTCTCTCTTCGCTCTTTCAGGATCGGTGGGACATTCATTAGCAAGCACAAGAGCAAGAGAGAAAAGGAGAAAGGAAGAGTCCTTTCTCATTCGACTCTTCGCTCCTCTTTCTCCCTCTACTTTTCTTTTCTTTCTCACCCTGCATTTCTCTCTGGTTTCTCCAGTCTCCACCGCCATTGCAATCAGAAAAGCAGCTCGGACGAGATTGATGGTAGGACCTAGTGAGCCCTGCTGGAACCTCTTTCAACAGTCATCCACTCGAGCGGCGAACGAATATTTCCTCTTTTTATTTTCTACTAAGTGGTTCATTCGAAACTTGAGAAATACCCTTGCAAGGAACCGACATGGATACCCAGAACAATCTGTCATCTCGAAATTGCAAGGATGTCGAGATAACGAGACCTTCTGCAAGGATGGGTCAGTATAATTGAGATGAAGTTCTTGCGAAATCCATTGAAGGTACTTTGGTTGGTATTTACTTTATTTTATTGAAAAAAGAAAAAAAAAGTATTCGTCCTAGGTGTCACTGAAGATCCAATTACTTCGTTACAGGATTATACAGTAGGTGTTGCAAATGGCGTAATGGTGTATTCTGGTAAAAACAAGAACAGTAGGTGTGACACTGTTTAACCCTGTGGAAATTAGGAAAACTAAGTTTGGTCCATCTCTCTAACGTTAAAAGCAATTAGAGCCGTTTGCAGATTTCCGAGTTTCTAATTCGGTGAACTACGGTTTCAAACCGGATGGCACAATTTGCCCTTTGTTACCCACCTAGTTTCCCTTTTAGACAGTTACACTACGTAGCAGTGCCTAACCAAAATAAGTTAGATACTACTGTCTATAGTTACATACGCGCATTCGCATGCATCACCCACTGTTTTATATTAAGCTTCAACACTGGCTGCTATAACGTCAGATTGAAAATTAGCATTATGGAATCCCATAAGGTGTAACCCTAAGGTAACGAAATTCCTTTAACGAAATTTCCCTTAATTCTAACGAGACCCTTTCCGGAAAATCTCGAATTGGCAATTGGTCGTGATTGATTGCACCGATATATATTTTATTTTATATATAAGATCTTATACCAGGGAGTGGTTGGAGGGATGTGAAACGGCGTGGCATAAAAAAGTCATATTTCTTCAAATAAAACTCGGAGTCTCCTGAAATATTACTACCTAGCAGTCAGGACACCCGTCTAACGTCAGCTCCCATCCATTTTCTCCCTTCATATTCCATTTCGTGTCGCCTGACACTGACTGAACGGTAAAAACGATAGAATCAAAAGTAAACTAATGTATTCCTATGAAAATTATTTAATATATCGCGATGAACGACAGTCTGATATAAATTGATTTCAATGTCTACTTTAATACTTAACCTCAGTGCACTATGAAGCACGTTGTTTAATAGCGGCTTGAGATGATTATAGGACCCGTAGCAGAATGCCACTATATAGTATACGATATGCTAGTGAATAATTAACAACTACCATACTGCATCAACGAGGATAGTTTTCATGTGGACGATCCGCAGAGTTAACGTGAGAAAGAGATTGTCGATGGACGGAGGTGGAGTTTGAAACCACAGATTGTTTTACAGTTAGCCAACTATTTAGAGCGTCCATGGCGTTCCCCTGCAGCCATGGACGAACAGGAGCTTTTCCCACGGACGAGTAACCCCACTGTAGGTATAGCAAATTCCGATGGCTTCGATTATTTCCCACTTAATTATCCGGAAAACCACAGTGCGGAACACTCTATACCGCGTGCGTGATAACACTCGGATACCGAAAGTGGACTAGTCGCGCTCCACTGGGTAATTTGCGTAGTTGGCAACAATTAAATGGTAGATATTTACTGGCAGTGGATGCCTGTATTTTCAAAGGGGTCCTCGACGCTTTTCAATCCCTTTTGAGATTTTCGTTCGATACTGCTGGTGAACAGTTGATCCATGTACATATAAATAGGTATAATTATATATCTTTGAAACGTTTCTGGTTTTTCGTATTTTAATGGATGTAATGCAGATCCATTGAAGGGAATCACTTCTATCCATTTTTGATTTACAATATTTTCAAATGGCAGGGAAACACTTTTTCTTCCCTATTACAAAGGCATTGAATTCTTAGATTGTTATTAAACTTGGGGGTTGGATCCCATTCATTCGGCGCGTTTCAATCTTGGAACGTCTACGCAATCATTTTCAATTTATTCCGGAACCCTGGAAAACCTAAAGTGAAGTGGTCTTCTTCAATCCTCAACCTACGTAAGGGCCCGCCTTTCTAAATTAAATTCACCATATCAGACACGTTTTATTTAATCATGGCCCCTGGGACGAAATACGTATAACCAACTGGTGCACCCTAAATGATTTTCAAAGCGATATCGCTGAAATCTAATCGAAAGGAAACTGCTATAAATTTGAGCTGAAAATATTGAATTTTCACGATAAAATTCCATTTAAAAATGAGATAATAATAAAGTTTACTTACGATTTTTACGTAAATTATTTTCATTCAGTCAAATTAATTATCGGCAACGTTTGCATCTTAGCATTTTTTATGTTTGGCACATCATTAAAAGGATGGCACAAAAATTCAACGCGTGATGCACGACTGGCTTTAATTTCGCATTAAAAGAGATCAAGAGAGTTCAGAGTTCCATGATTAACCCTTTCCCTCCGTTTCCTAGAGGGCCGGTGACGAATGATCTTATTAAAAGATTAAATTCAAAAAGGGTAGCCCGCTTTCTCGTTTCTTAATATTAATAAACCCTTTTTTGGAGGGAAGAGGACTAGGGACTATGACGCTGAGTCGTACACTTTTTATCGAGCTAAAACGATGCCTGAAGTTAAGTCCAAGACTGCCTATGCTGCACCGGCATTAGATAATAAACGAGCCGGAAGATTTTCCATTAACGATTCTTGACTTTTATGAAAATTTACGAATAAATCAGTATCATTCAATGTACGAATTTTAATGAGACCATCAGGTATACCGTTTACATTATACAGTTAAGCAAACTTAATCGCAAATATATACGTATAAAATATATACTCAAATCGTATAGCCTAAATAAATTATTACGTTGCTTTTAAAAGTGCTATATGTTATTTTTTAAAAGAAAGGGCGCCCAGTGCGTTTCACGGAATTCCGCATTTTTGCTAATTAAAAGAGCGACGAGAGCCCTTTGCTAAAAGGCCAAGCGGAAGGTACAAAAACTGAACAGCCTTTCAGTATGATAAAACGGGGTATTTCTTAAATGACGAGAGATCCATATCGCGGGATTTAACATTAACCGTATTCCTTTTGAGATTCTTTAAAGGCGCCATCCTCTAAGAGTATCTTAACAGGTTACGAAGTCTCGAGAAGAAGGAACGGAAGTGAAGTCCGAAAGAGGTCTCTGGAGTAAAAAAGGGAGAAAAAGGTACCCTACATCAAATGAAGATTCGAGGGGTGTCCCTTGACGAGCCCTTTATTACCACTTACCCAGCTAATTATATAATTGATACAGTTTATCACAACACTTACCCCCACTAACGACGTCCATGTATCTCAACATACTAATATCAGAATAAACAAGTAAAAAAAAATATTTACACTCATATGATACTTCGAACAATATCAAGATAAAAAACAAACTTTTCAAACGAACCCTTGATCGATTATCGAAGATAACGAGGAATTGAAAAATCGAAAAGATCGTCCTGCCCCCAAGCAAAGATAGTGATTGATGAACAGGATGCTCTTAATGGTGTGTCCATCGCGAAATTACTAAGACGTAAGAGCAACGCTTTTCGGTTGTCCCGTTCTCTTGTTAGTTGCCTATAGGACTCACTTGGAAAGCCCCGTGCGCATGCGCTTAAACAGTCTATACAGGAAAATAGTTTAAGCAATAATTCAGTGAGCCAATACCGTTAATTATTTCGTGGTTCCCGTAACGTTAGTCGCTCCCAAATGGCCGTTAAGGGTTGCCCTGTTAATCTTCACGGTTTCCATCTTAGTTTTTCGCAGCATCCTTTAATGCGCATTGCGTCCACGGATTGCTAAGAATTTTTCTCATTGCTGGCTAACAGAATACAAATGTCCACACGCTAATAACTCTTTGGCAAACGAAAGTAGGTATTGTGTATTCAGGTAAATGCGAGTAAAGCAGACACTAGGAAATTCTCTTCCCGATGCTTGGATAAGGTGGAAGGTTGAAGGTGTCGGGTATATTTACGAGGCTCGGTTAAGAGGATCTTAACTGCCGGACGGTTTCCTTTAAAATAGCCACTTAATTACGGCTAAGTAATCGTCACACTGCAGACGATAGCTACGCTTAATACATTTTTGCTTACAGCTATTAGCATCCCCGTAGAATTAATAACCTAATAAATAATTTTTTTTTGTGCTAACAAATATCAGGATCCTCTGGAAAAAAAAAAGATAAAATATTACTACGCATACAACGCAAAGCTTCTATCAATAGACAGCTCCATTATGCACGATAATAGAGCATAGGGTATCTATTCACCAGGAAGCGTACGTATAAAAAGAAAAGATCACAGAGACCGATATATATAATAGTTTCCTATTGAGAATATTTAATATAAGAAATGTCGCCTTTTCCGTAAAAGTTCCATTGCGTGACAGATGCGTTTACCGTAGTATATAGTGTAGGTAAAGAGCGCTTATTCTTCTTAAGGGTAAATGCACGGTGTATATAGGTATACTGGCTAAACGTTATTTATCCCCGTCAAGACGTCTTGGCAGAAGAGAATTTCCGTACGAGCCATACCGATATGATATATTGGACGCATTAAGTGCGTAGCCATTGTGCGTTCATCAGCATCGCCCGTTATTATCAGATTTGACGCGAAGCGTCGGGTTATTACATTTTTTCGCACGAGAATTAGCCTGCCGACAATGCTCCCAGGTATTATGGCACCTCCGACCCGAAAGCACATCCATCATCCTTCCTTGTGCGCTGTCTACGTCTAATATTATCATAATGTCATCCACGGTCCTCCCTATTACGTTCTCTAGCGTTACTGCCCTTGAAAGCCTGCCGTATGCAAAATCTCGCACGCAGCTCGTTATAGACTTTAAAAATTATCCGCTTTGACGATCAACGTTACTATGCTACTTATACGCACCATCTCGTAAAACTACAGTATCTTGGAAGATAGTAAAATTCAATTGAAAAGAGGTAGAGAATAAGTGTGCAAGAAAAGTAGCAGAAGGAAAGTCCTTTGAAGGAATCCTTAGGAACATGAATAAGGTGAGAAAGAGAGAGTGCGAGAAAGAGAGAGAGAGAGAGAGAGAGAGAGAGAGAGAGAGAGAGAGAGAGAGAGAGTGATTATAATTCCACCTGGATTCGGTTTCGTTTACGAGAAATGAAAGCAAAGTAAGAGGTCCTTGGTAAGCGGGATCCTTCGGAGTATTCTTATTGGAGGAGTTGATGCAAACGAGGAAGAAGGATGAAAAGTGAGTGTGAGTGTGTGTGTGTGTGAGAGAGAGAGAGAGAGAGAGAGAGAGAGAGAGAGAGAGAGAAGAGCCGAGGTTTAATATCTCACAGCAGAGAAGAGTGGTTATAAGGGACCTTGCATTTCTGCATTTGCAATGAGCCATCTTAGCTCAGCAAGGAAGACGAGTTGATGCCTTCAAGTTTTCCTATTCTCATTCCCGCTAGCGTGCTCGCCCAGCCCCTTCAAGCATGGAACTACCCTTACCATAGGATATTAAAATTCTCTGGGAAATACAGACGGCACGGTCCTATACGGCATTTGCAGTGCAGGTTATTACAAACGAAGTGGCTGTCACGTTTAATCGCTCTCCAAGTAGCCTCAACGATGATGCATGTTATGCGAACCGTCCAGAACGATTTAAAACTATTACGTCCCATTATTCTTTTAACCTCGAGGAACGACCTCCCTACGTCTATATCTGCAACGCAACGAGTAAACGCATGATTTTCTTCGATCCAAATTCAACATGACCTTTTGGGATGCGACACTGACCACGACACTATTCGTGCCGAGTAACATAAGCATATTTCCAGTGAATGGTTAGGCAGCATAGGTTATCCAGTGGTCCATTGGTCAGCAGAGGTTAGCTGACCACTGGTCAGCCAGTCCGGCCCTCGTTGCCCGTGTGAAATAGTGGCTGGCCGCGCTCCAACCTCATACGTTAGTTCCGTTCATACGTAACCCACCTGCCAACCCCGCTTTCGCCCACCCAACATATATGTACTAAGTTTTGAACCCTCCTCCCGCCCCATCCGCCACCCTCAATCCTATGCGAGCGTGCACCGACCACCGCCGGCACACACTCAGTTTTCGGTAGGTCAGCTTGATCTACCGACATATAATACACTCCTACACTTGGCGACCCAGCAAAAACCACGGTAACTTACTAGCACCGACGCTCTATTATACGAATTATTCAGCCATACATGCACAACGGGACCTCTGCGTAAACGTCCTCTCGGAATTGCACTGATATCGCGCTCTCCATTGCTTGCTTGCACTTGCTCCAATGACCTAACCAAATTTCCATTAGTTTCTCTAGCGCCCTCAGTACTCGGTGTATTCCTCTGACTGGGCGACCCATTTTCAAATGTTTATAACGAAGAACAGATAGCTTGTGGGTTGCGATCTTTCTGTGGTTTTCTTTAGGTTTTTTTTTTTTTTTAATACGTACCATTTAAATGCGCGAGACGACTTACTGCAGTAGACTGATATGCATTTTTGACGTTTTTACCTTCACCCCCCACGTACATACTCGAAGCAGACAAGGAAATCATCGAGGATCTGTATTTCACAAGAAGGGCGACAAACCATATAAGAAACGCACTTATCGCACAACCGCGAGGCACGTTCTTCTCGATTCATTCGGCCGGCAGTAAAAGCCAAGTGCGAGAAAAAAAGTAGGATGGAATTCCTATGCGCAGAGTAGTGGGGAGTAAACGATTTGTGAAGTAGAATAAAGAGAGAAAAAATTCCCATCCGACGTAGAAGAACGTTCAGCAGGCAACTAACGGATAACGCTTAATGCTATCGTTTTGCACTCTTTCGCACAGGCCCTGCTATGTATGCCTCCAGTGTACGATAGTACCCACGTACGTTGCGTACACGTGGTGGGAGTACATGCACGTACCTACGTAGTTCGGATAGGTACGTGCTAACTCGCTAAATCCGAGGTTGAAAAAAAATTGGCGAATTACGTTAAAAAATAATTAGAGCCAGTTACCTATAGTGCGACTGATTTTAATCAGAGATTTGCACATTTTTTTTCTACCTCCTCTCGCGTTCGATTCTTTACCAGTTAACTCGTTTATTTTTAATACACACGTGTGCGCTGAACCTTTTTTTTTTCTGTACCGGGAACAATTTTCATTTCTCTTATTAATTTACGCGAAACAGCTATATGACTTCGTTACACGAGGGAACAAATCCGAAAAACGTTATTTTTAACAACGTCGGATTTAATATAAAAAAATATATATAACGTTACCCACGAATATCGCAGACGAGGCGTGAAACTGATATAGGAATTGCTGGAATCACGGATGTTACAAGCACGCGAATATTCAGAATGCCGTACGCGAACTCTCGTATCGCTGGATAGATAATTATCAAAAATCGATTTTCAAACGCTAGCGAAATATTTCAAGTACTTTTAAATAATACGACGCCCCTGCATCGGAGATATCGAACCCAACAATTTTACTACCATAATGGTATTCCAATAGTAACCGCTTATGAATGACACTATCCACCTGTTATATTCCATTCTAACGTACGTATATACAAGCCACGTATAAAAGTCCCAAGCGAATGCGCCTTGTTAGAATTAATTAAAACAATTAAATTCCACTTTTGTCTATTAACGAATTATCCATGTTTCTAAAGAATTTGCAAATTCCCCAAATAATCGCTCGAACAATATTTACAGCACATAACATTCATGATCCAAATATTTTATCATTCTACGTAATTTTCATTGCAAAAATAAAAAATATACATAACGTGTCCAGTTACACGTCAAGATATAACCAATTATCAAATTTAACAAATTTCACGTTGAGACTCTCTAGTTGATATTCTTGACCAACTTCACCTAGATATTTAATTTCAGGATCGGGAATTCTGCAATGCACGGTCAGCTCGGTCCACGTAACAAAGAGGGAAATGTTCTGCTTGTGACGTTTAGCATATTTTATTACCTTTGCTCGCAAGCTTCATTGTTCGTCCGTCTGTTTTGTTTCCGGTTATTATTTGGCCACCACGCCTCTCGCCCTCTCCCGTACCCATTATATGTCCGGGGCGATGTGCCAATGAAGTCGGAGTTACGGCTTTTCCTCCGACGATTCGAATCACTTTAATTGCAGGAGAATTCCTGCGGGTGGGTGCACGGTATGCACTTGGAGATCGTAACGTTCCTCAGGCTGCAGATGCATCCTCGTATATACGGGTGCAATCGGGACACGATCTTCTACACAGTGTGTATCCGTATATCTATACAGCATATACCATAGCGATATATACCCGTCTTGCGCAACGGTGCGAATTCGTGAAATTAATAAGACGCCTTGTACCACGTTACACCTGAATCTAGAAAGAATTAGGACAGCAGTACATAGTCACGTGTGTACGAGAAGTGGAATTCTTATTGGTACACGGTATATGCATCCTAGGGAATTCTTTGGTACCTCGTGTTATAGTAATGTGGATAAAGTAGAAGAAAAAAATAATAAATAAAATCTAAAGTCGAGCTTTCCATTATCTCTATATAAAAAGGGGACTTCTCTCGTATCTCACTTGTACGCGAGGTCGTTTTTTTCGTGGAAACGTTCGAGCGAATCCGCGAATGGCATCAAGACTTCGTTTCACATCCTGTCGCATCTCCTTGAATTATTTTCAAATCAATTCTCAAGCCAGACGAAGTCCTATTATCCCCGTTGCTATTGGTCTCAGGTCCTTATTCCCTCGTACTGTCGGATTACAACGTTACGCATCGGCAAAGTCGCATTTCCTTGTACATTGTTTCCGTCTGTGTCGCAAAGCCGCGTGTGTATATATATACATATATATAGAGAGAGAGAGAGAGAGAAATTCTGGTAACGATCGGTTACCTCGCATCGTTGAATTGTTCAATTTACCAATCGTGAAACTACCTATAGTACTTTGTTTTTTAATCCCACCATGTTTACCGCGAAGTTACGAGTCATCGTTCTTGTAGCGATACCAACTTGACAGGCAACAGACAAATCCGTTATTGTCATCAAAAATTATATTTATACTGGATTAATTATAGGTCGTTGCGAAACGTCAAAGTTATATCGTATTAATAAAAAAAAAAAGTCAGAGGCAAATATTATCAGTAGAATTTGCCTTCGAGAAGAGGGGTGGATGGCGCACGGAAACAGCGGGGTTTATAAATGGAAAAAAGAGTTTCGCGTAACGGGTGAGTGTTTTCCCGTTTGATTAAAATCAGAAATGATTTATTCGTAGATCCGATTCACTCCCACTACACGTCTCTTCTCTTTCTACCAATAGATATATATATATCTATATATAGAACAGATCTCGACCTAGATTTCATCCCCAGGCTAAATCTATTACCTGTAGTTTCTATATCAGCTACCAACCCCTTTCATTATTTTTTTTTATGATCCAGAGGTCATCGGCAGTTACGATCCTCTTAATACACTTTTCACTACCCTGCAAGAGGCCTTAAAGTCAGTGTCATTTTTTCCGTGAATATTTTCTACTCGCAGTAAGACGATAAGTCGATTTGTCATATTGGTATAGTGTATTGGTTTTGTGTAAACGAAAATTTGATTTCTCTGCAGATCTTATACGTACCTTCTTATGTATACCTACAGTGACCTACATTCTAATCGAAAGGATTTTTCTCTGTATGTTTTTTCTCTTTTTTCTCCTCGTGTCATCGTGGCATATCAAAGACAAAAAAATATCCAAGCACGTTATCTGTATACAGGCACCCTCAGGTACGCCGTCACCTTCACTCCGGGGTATATTTGACGCATGCGTTATTCAACGTTTCGTTGGATATTTATGGAATTTAAATGTTTCTAAATCGATATCAACTCGTCCTGCCGGCACCAACCACCACCACGTAGCTGACGTCTCAAAGTGAGGGAGACTCGTGTAAGTGATCTACGCAGGAAACCCAAAGAGGGTAAGGGATGAAACCTAGGGTAATAGCATAGCTTGTAATTACTATTTCCCTGGTAGCATCTACCATGTACGTAGTCGTCTTCCCCGTACGTTATGAGTAATCGATACGAATACAGCTTAATCGCAAATTTCATATATATTGTGTATTAATCACAGAAAAAAAATTTCGATACTTTGTCTAATAAAAATATATCATATTATTGGGCTATTTTATTCTAAATTATACAGTCGTTATGCGGCGTACAAGTATATTCAACTATAGGGCATCTAAGAAAAGCACCCACCAGTGACAAGCACTTGAATACTGGTGAAATTTATTTATTAAACGAAACGATAAAATCTCTGAGCGATAAAGTTTATCTGAACATCACAAGAAAATAGACTCCAGATACAAAGCGTTTGTTGTTAAGTACGTCAAGGGTATTTACGTAACGACCCGTAATCTAAGATTTGCCGAGTTTTTATATATACTACCGGCAAACGATATTATAGCCGCAATATTCGTGTTAAGCAGCAAAGAACACGACGCAACGACGTAGAACTTTTTAATCGCGAGATACTCATTAATTCCAACGAGCTTCCATTCTCGTCCAGTTTATCCCGGCATTGCGTCTTTGATCGTTAACGAATCGTGACGTCGAAGAGGCTACTCCCTTTCCCGAATCCACATTAATTCCATGCCTAATTAACCGTGCTCCACTCGGCTTCCGGGATGCTGGACATTTTATTTCGCGAAAAATCTACAGTGCCGTAGAACAATGCTTTGTTTACGGGGTGTTGCGCCGGGATACAAGACCCTGGTCTTTAACAAGGAGCGTGTTTAGAGAAAGAGTCTTGGTCAGGATGGGATACCCCAGCGTGAACCAGCCGATGTTAATTATTTTTACGAAATTGCCTTCGCAGTTTCGTCCTGCCAGTCCCCATCGAGGATTCCTTTTTCGGCAAGGATACGCGCCGTGTCCGTAGTCGCTTCCAAGGTACAAGCACTCGCCAGGATTCGACCTCTGCAATATTTCGACGGCGTCGATGCATATATACGGATCTCGAGAAATCGTCTGGATCTCACGGTATACAAGAATCCAACGTATATGTATAGTAAATATATATATATAGAATGCCTATATAGAGCTACAGTATGACTATACTAAGAATTACACAGTAAAAAGACTTTGTCTGGTTTTATGAGAAGAAATTGATTCACTCATTTCATCCCATTTCCTTACCAATATTGTTTACTTTCGTCTTGTTACGCTTTTCCAATTTCCCTAGAACGTTATTTCTGCGTTGCACACTCGCAAAGGACTTTGAAGCGTGCCCAGTAACGAGAGAGTCTCCTTACACATCAAAAGATCATTCCAATTTCTCGAGATTCCTGTTAACGTCGAGATATAGGTACAACTGGTAGCTGTATATCTATATGTTATTTTTTTAATACAATATAGATATACCGCCCGTACAACCAGTAGCTATGCAGACTTTACTTTTCTCGTTTCGAACGGAATTGATGCCGGATTCGAGTCGACATAGAAGTCGAGCTCATTTCCGGTACATTCGTGTTTCCCATGACGGAACAATTTTTCCATTTTCCGTAGCAATCAACACGGGAACACCCATCGACGAAGATCCACGTCGAAGGCTTTGGTTATGGATTCTCGACAGACTCTATTTCATTTCAAAAATGGTCAAACGATATCTCCACGTTCTTTATGTGTTGCAAATAAAAGATATCATCGTATACGACTTGCCTCCGTTCCTCCATTATATTCCATTGTCTATCAGGAAAAAGGAAACCCATAAAGGTTTTCACGGAAACCAGAGACTTTTGAGGGTAGTCAATGGTAGAGGGTGTCTTGGACGTTCAAGTTAAAAAGGGTGAAGTAAGAAAGACAAAGACAATATATGTGTATATATATATATATATATATATATATATATTATATACATCATCCATACATACCTAAACAATATATAGACAGAAACAATATCGCGGGTACCAAGAGAGAATCATTACGTTCTAAAAGGTTTGTTCTTTTTTGTACACTAATAGGTAACCGTATATCCCTCGGAGCGGAACCCGCGGCTGGTTGCGAACTCTGTTAATCCTGGGTTAACGATAATGATTGGCGAGGATTTGGTAAAAGCATTTTATGGAAGACTTTACGGTGATAGAGTTACCTCAGTGGATTTCAAGAAAGAACCAACCAGAAATATTACTCGCATTAAACTTCCAGTGCGAACTCTATCGCTGTACTAAAGTGCATAATAGTAAACCGAGATGGGACTAAATATTTTGCCGAATGATTTACAAATTTGATTCTGTGTATCGCGACGTCGAAAAGAGTGACCGGAGTTGGGATCCTTATATGTGCGTGTCCACAGTGCAATTCGCAGTACGCATATTCACGTGGCCCGAAGTCAACCCTCGAACATCGAATTGGTCGCCAACAACTTTTTCAAACGGATCCCGTGTAATTTTGCTTGGCCGTACGCACGCATGTACGCACGACCGGGATATGTTCACTCCACGCACGCGCAATCCGCCACGTTACTTATGACCGATCTTTTACGGCAGAAGGAAACGGGGCGACATGCCAATGACGAGTTACGAGTAAGGGAACTGAAGTTCTTCTGAAAATTCATTCTTGGCTATCCGTACACGTTTACCTTGCACCATACTTCTTTTTTGCTGCAGCATAATAGCGCAGCAGTGCAAAAGTTTAACACAAAAACATTCTACACTTCTCATTAAAGAACATTTTACACGTACCTGTTGTGATGATATCCCATCAGGTACTCCTCGTGTATCGTTATCGTCTCTACGGTCGCGCAGAATTGACATACTAATTCAAACCGTCTCGTATCGATGCACGCAACACAGTAACGAAAGTCACGCGTTGACTAACGAGCTAATAAAAATCACACGTCCCCGGCCCTCACATTGTTGCAGGTGGATAACGAGGAGCGAATTAATTCATTCCGGCGATGCCAGCGCCATGCTTCGGTGAAACCTCGAAGACCACGTCTTGTCATACATATCCTCGCATATTCACGTCGAATCGCCAGCGCTGTGGACATGGCCTTGTATCGGGGGGCAAGTTTTTCGCGTGCGAGTAATTTTGGCAAGTGGACGGTTACACGCACATACGTTATTACTAATGCAATTTGGTAGCTGGCAAAGAGTGAGAGAGCGAGAGAGATGCATGCTTTGAGAAGAGCAAAGATATAGTACATATAGATATATTGCCTTGATGATAGAATGGAGGTAGCAGTATACTGAGGACAGTGGGAGAAGGGCTAAGTCCGTGAAAGAGGGAAGATTAGAGTGAAGAGAAAAAGAGAGAGAGAGAGAGAGGGCGAAATACGGGAAGGGATAAAAGAGAAAGAAGAGCAGCAGTCCGATGAGTAGGCAGAAGGTACACACCGTAAAGCGCAGCGTAGAGAAGGAAGAGGAAGCTGCAAGTATATGGGTTGGTAGTTTTATGCAAGCGCTGATCGTTAATCAATCACCAGAGAGAACTGCAGTCTGCAGGTCCTCGGTGGTGCAGGCCAAATGCATCGGCGCGGGATAGAAGCGACGAGACCCGATAAATATTGTTTTTGTCACGCGTCGTGCAGCTCGCTCGCTTCGCGACCCGTTTCCAAGTATCCTGAGCAGGAAAAAATTTCACATCCTCATCCCCCAGAATCCTCCTTTTGGATCCTGGTACCCTTCATTTTACTGCGACTGCACCCTCGTCGACCTTCGTGCCGATTATCCTTCTGTCCTTCTGGAGTATCTGCGCAGCTGCCGCTTTGCCGATTCTATTAGATAATTAATTATCCCATCAAACTTGTATGTAACTTTATTGACTGATTGATTGATTACGTAATTGTTTATTCGTGTTAATTACGGTGTAATCACCGAATCGATAAAATCACGTATACCGCACTCTATAGAGACCTATGTGGTGATATATACGTATATATGTATGCATACCTGTCTGAATTTATAGCACGTAATAATCGTACGTCGGAGTGCGTGGGTTTTTATTCGGCGCGTTAAAACCTTAGAGAGAGATTCCCATTGACGAGAGCACTCTCTTGCCCGACGAGAGCGTGCCCATCTACCTGGTTGATGTTTGCGTGAAGTTCCCGAGACCTTACCGTAACGCGACACCTCAGCTGCGCGATTAATAATGATCTTAATGACGAGGTGTTTACGCCGCAGCCTGCTGAGGATAAAGTCCTACACGAATTTAATGACTCGCTGTTTGAATATGCTCTGGGCCCGTGAGGCTGTTTACTCACCTGCAACAGAAAAGAAATCATGGCTTTAGACAACTGCACTTTACGGAGGCTAAGATGGATCTTATTCGATAAGGTATATCGTATCTCTGTTGAATTATGAATCAAATTCGCATCTGTTTGTAAACAGATATGAACTTGTCGATTAATAATTTTACGCAATATGGTCGTATACCATAATTGTTCGCGATCCAATCGCAACTGATCGAGTCTCTACTTTGGTTCGAATTAACCGTTATATGTGTGACTATATATGTATATATATTCGTACAGAATTATCTATATACATATAGTTCAAAGCGTGGCGGATGCGATATCCTATCGGATAGAGCTTAATAGCGTTGACATTAACTAAGCAAACAGGCGAATGGACTCACATGAAGCAACTCCTCTGACGCATGCATATATGGTACACACATATGTATATTCCTTTGAAGGGTCAGGCATTAGTATAATGGGCTAATGAAATGAAATTCCTATGTCATATAGACGATATATGTAATAAGACCGAATATGCCTGCCACTTTGAGGCTGGTCCTATCTTTCCTCAAGAAGGATATAAAATATTCAAGGCAGTCAAAGGATCATTTGTCTGTCTCGATTCCTCGTCAAATTTTTTTGCATATCCTACCAGTAACCGCTCGCACGTTTCGGCGAGGATCGTCAGGATAAGGAGGGGAAGTAACATGGCATTTTATTGCCCTTTGGGGGGACGAATCGGAGTCAGATCGTCTGAGGTACTAGGGTATCTTGGCAGAGACGTGAGTTATGACTTCCTCTTGAAAATTTCCAATCGATATTCGTATCGATATAGTCAGGGGGGACAGAGCAGAGGGAGATGCGTTTTCAATAATTAGAGATAGATAGAGTCTAAAGTGAAAGGAGAAAATATTTAACGGGGGAGTAAGACATATCCATTAATTTGTTTATTAACAGATCGTACGATCCACCCCTATATCCACCTCGATAAATTCAATCCTTAATTTCGATTTCGCTTCATTAGCGTTTATACCTTCCTATTTTCTTGCCGATATAAGGGTAGTCTCCCTTCGATTTCTCCTTCTTCTCGGTCCTTCGTCTCCTATAGCATCTTGGCATTGTTCACCCATAATAAGGTATTTTAATTGGTGGTTGTTATTATGTTAGGCTCGCGACAAGCGTGAACTCCTTGGCTACTGCTACGAGTCTCTACGCTGGCCTTCGCGAATACTAAGCAGAAAGGAGACTCAGTGGGTGACCTGAGGTCAACTCGATACCACCAGACTGTGTTTTCGAGTGCCTCGCGCCCGATTAATTGCATGCTGCCTAAGATTTACGGTGTGGAGCACGTAAAACTGTATTCCCGTGATTTTTCGTTTTGTCGCGATAATTGTCCCCCTACCGATTACTAATTGCTTCGTCCTTGCGACGGAAGCAGATCTTGGCAAGAAAGAGAGCGATAATTTTTGAAAATGAAAGAAAAGCATGATACATATTTTTTTTACGAAAATTATAATTCCCTTGGGAAATTTGTAGAGTAGGCTGTTACTGACATAGATTTTCTATCTATTTTGAATTTAAACTTACCCACAAATTTCCTTGGACGGTGTCGACTGACTATTCAGAGTGTCTTGCGTTTTCGTGCCGTAAATAATGAAAGCTTTAAAAGTACCAGAAGCACGTAGCTAGAACTTTCGAAAATGAAGTTCGAAAGCCGCGGCGTAGAAGTATAGGACCGGGGCGAATATTTGAGTAGCCATTAACGGCTTTAGCTTCGTTGCTTGTCAGCCGATAAAAGCTACCTCCGCCAGACTGGACTCCCGCCATTCGCCAACTTCAAATTCCTCGCACACGTCACATCCTGAAAGTCCTAACTCTATTTATTTCTCTTCGTTTTCGTTACACATTTTTCTCTCCCGCTCTCCCATCTCTCTCCCAATGACAAACACACGGACAGCGTCGCTTCACGCTTTTACTATTTAAGCAGCAAGGTAACACTTTTATCAAGGGATTACTTCCTGATTCTAATCCTTACCAAGGCTTTTTACTGCCGGTACGTCACTAACTCCACTACCGGAAGTCGTTCCAAATAGGAACCCAGTGCCAGCAGATACCTCAGAGACACGTACTAGGTAACTGTTACGGGATTCGTATACGTCAGGAAAAACTGGAGTACACGGGAATTTCTACTGGTATATAAAAATTTCATTTCGTCACTGCTGCATCCCGGGACGTCCTTAACCTTTCGTAACAGCTTGCAGGCGTCTACGAGGAGAGTAGGCTAGGTAGGTAGGTTGGTACGAGTTTGGTCTGGGCTCTTCGGTGTAGCATTACAAACAGCTCCCTAAGGAGTCTCTTCGTCCATCCACTATTCCTGCACGCTCTGTCTCTCTCTTCACTTCGACTCTCCAGACACTCTCTTTCTTCTCCCGTTCATGCCATTCCTCTACGTTGCCCAGCTTTAACTAGTACTGTCCTTGTCACCTCACCACAGACCCACGAACGATGTTCGGTTCGTCCTTTAAGCGGCCATTAGCGCAACCACTTATTGGACGTAGCGAGCAAGGACCTTATGATACCCGAAGTGTCCTCTATAGCCGCATAATTCCATTAACAGGAATCGATGTCTATACGACCGTTCGATCGTTAGATCGAATCATTCATAACGATTAAATTACTTCACTTCATTATTCCATCGAGTCGTCGGACTATGAGACCATCAATTCATTTCCTCTATCAGGTTCGTGTTTGAGTATGAACGAAAACTGTGACCGAATCGAATTGAGAATGGACAAAGTACATGGAATAAGCACGGGCCTTTATTCTGCTATAGCATATGTCCATTGTGAGATTAAATTCAAGATACGAAAGGATAATTGAATTTGGCAGCTCTACCCATGTACGTTAAAACTGAATATCTACAATCGTCATTTTCAAAAGAATATTCTGTAAATATTATTAAAGAATGTATATCGGGAAAACGATGGAAATATTTTAGGTTCATTGATTTTTCAAGTGATACACGTATAATAGAAAGCGTGGAGGGCACGAGTATTGCTATTTTCATTCCTTATGCATAATTCATGATGAAGGTGGTGATAACAGTTACTCTGTGGACGTAAGCGAAAGTATTTTACCTATATGGAGTTTAGCATACGATCAATCTTTCGTCCATTTAGTATCTGTCGAGTTTTCAAATTCTATATAGGTATAACGTGCATATCTGACATTCAGTGAATTTACGAATTTTTAAAGATAGCTATATACCTGAAGGAGAAAAAAAATGTTTTTATACAATCCATTACTCCGTTTATCGGGATGGAATGAGATATATGAAATGCACGAGAAAGAATGTTCACCGTGGGATCGATGTAGAGAGGGGAGAGAGAAAAAAAATGGCAAAGGGATGAGAAAGCACGTGTGACTTAAAATATGCGCGTG
This sequence comes from Cephus cinctus, assembly GCF_000341935.2. Classification (NCBI taxonomy): domain Eukaryota; kingdom Metazoa; phylum Arthropoda; class Insecta; order Hymenoptera; family Cephidae; genus Cephus; species Cephus cinctus. The sequence continues at coordinate 998,154 of NW_014332838.1, forward strand.
GGTCGCAACTCCGTTCGTGTTATCAATATCACAGTGATGTATCGATATATTTGTAAATTGTGTATGAGAGATAAATACGTTGAACTCCCAATAGAAAGAGGACTTCATATCCGGATATCCGAATAGATGTACATATATCCATGGAAGTAACAACCAGCATTGATGTGGACTTTTTATTCCTGGAAAGGATCCCGAGATCCTTTCTTCCATTGTAAAAATCCGTATTGACATGGAAAGTCCAAAAGGTTCACATGTCAGAGAGAAAACGTATAAGGATAAAAGGAAAAAGTACAACGAATAGGCAGACAGGAGTTGCCCACTCGAATTTGTCGAGGGTGCCTCTGGAACATATCGCGATCCCAAATCCATCGGATTCGAATGATTTCCGAATAATATATTATCACTTATCAGCGTGCTCTTTCATAGGTCGCTGGTAGGGGAAAACCCGTGGGATATCAATAATTATGAAATATCGGGTGCCTGTCACACCCTGGCCATCGCCCGTAGCTCGAGTTTAACGTTCAACCCTTTCCCTTCCGAGCGCGCCAGAGATAAACGCATTAAATTATTACAAAGAGGAATAGAGACAAAGCATGAAATATAATGGAGAACAGCGGCCCAAGCGGAGTGCATTACCGATCGTCAACCCCTAATAGAATATGACAGATTTTAACAGCCTCCCGGCATACAAGAACACTACTGTGTAGTTGCAGGTAGGTCGCCACGTGTTGGGTGTAGAAGAAATCATGACGGTACTGGAAAAGGATACTCTAAAAAAAAATCATGACTAAAAGACTTCATGCGAAATGAGAACGACTTCCGGTTGTTTCCATATCTATTTTTTTTTTACTCGCGTTGCAGAAACTTGGTAGAACCGTGAATGCAGAGTATTGCAATGGCCAAGTGTATACCCAACACGTACTACCTACAACGATTTCCCGTGTGAGATGAAGCTGCGCCCGAGAATCAGATAAAAGTTCAATAATTAAAAACAAGGAGCAGCGCGCAACGTACTGTAATCTACTGATGAAAATCCGGAATAAACTTCCAGTAGTTAGAAACGGGTGAACCCTTATACTTCCAATGCGTCGTCCTACTCTCACGAGTTTAAACGGGATACGGGATACGGATAGAGGTATATAGGACTCACCGATCTATGATACGTGATACGGAAGATCACTATGGTATTCGAAAATACAATCTAGAATATCTATAAATATGGATTCGGCGAAGCTAGGCGATTCGCCATTTGACGTAATCAATCTTCCGTCTAAATTCGTAAAAATAAAGTGAAACGACGGTATTCATCGGTACGGCACGATATTGGTTTTCCATTTTTTGTCCCCCTACAACCCCCTGTTCCTGCACTCCATTTATCTTTTTTTTCAGCATCCAACAACCTTCGAAGAATTTCCGGAAATAAATCGTACCGGCCGAATTAGCTGGTTTATATCTTTTTATTGGATACGGTAGTCGCTGGCATTTTCGTACCAGCCACTTATTGACCGCGACTACTACAGCAGCTCTGTATATTCACGTGAAAAACGAATATCGGGCACAGCGACCAGTAGGTTTCGGATCCGCTGCGTGCCGCGTCAAATCAGACGTGGCAAATTGGCAAAGTTGCGTGGAATAGCCGTGCGGCAATTGGTAATGGCGGTGAATGAGATAAAGGGGATGGCTTGAGGTTGGTACTCAAATAAACGCGCTGGTATATACATACGGTAGCAGCTACTATATCTATATATAACCAAGGATGAGGTTCCAACCTACCAAGAGGTATCTATATGGTAGCAAAGTCCAGAGTAAGAGGATAGAGCTAACGGTGAACCCGTAAAGGTTGGACTGCCTTCATTCGGTACATATGTATGTTACATACGTTAGCAACGTACATACATATATATCTAACGTAGATACGTACGTTCACGTTCGCCTTTTTAAATCGTTTCCTGGCTCGCTCTTCTGCGTCTCCACACTTTGCACCCTGGACGAAGACGACGAGCTGGAGAAGCTGAAGGTGTTGGAGGATGAGGTGGGACTCTGGTAGCAGCTAGGAGATCGTAGTCGAAGAAGGACGTGGGGCAATACCTTCAGCTGGCTGAAGGTGATGAAGAAGGTAGAGTGTGTAAGATGGTTTTAACACATGAACCTAAGTACATACAAGTACACGTAGATATCCCATGTAAAATCCCATAGAGAAGGGATACTGGGTAGGTGATAGTAGTTACTGG
>NW_014332838.1:1000526-1020825 GCF_000341935.2 Cephus cinctus
GGGGGGGGGGGGGGGGGGTATTCAAACGGCACTTTAATGCGCGCGAGACACTGTAAAATCAAAACTGCCTTTCCCTTCCCATTGACGGGGAGTTTCAAATTATTTTCCAACATATAGCTATATAGACGAGAGATTGTAAATCTGGTTTACAGTAACCCGTTAAATTAGGTGTTTAAACCGGCGCCCGACGAGGCACCAACTGAAAAATTCAGGGAGTAGTACAGGGCGTGACGTAACAATGTGAAAGGTAAAGAGACAGAAATAGGATGTAGGTGTGTGAGGACGGGAGACGGAATAAAGGTCTTCGAACGTGTGTATGCTCTTACCATGCGCACCCTCCTACTGTACGGCCGAAGTCAAAATCAGCCCCAGCAAAAGGGCTTTGGCGCAACCTGACAGGTGCGAAAGGCGCGGGTGAGGCTTTTGCTCCTGGGAAATTGGCTACTGCGACAGCCCGCGGGAACAGCCATAGCAGAAGCGGGACTCTACCCTGCCACTAAACGAATTTCTGCCACGCACGCGGAAACACATTGTACGCGGGTTAATGACGAAATCCTAGGTTCTCCGGCAGCCGAGCTTTGTGAAAGATTCGGCTTTGTGCAGAAGCGACGTTACCGAACGGACCGGACGGCCCGTGTAACCTTGTTTTTCCAGTGCCAAAGGGCACGAACAGCCCTTTCATTCGTAGACGTCAAACAGGACGTTGTTACCTGCATTGTCTGGAATGAAAGCTCCCATCGACGATTATAGGAATTTTGTGATGTTACGCTTTTGAATAAAATTCGATAGGGGATGAAAGTCATACGTTAAACTCGAACTAGTTAAACCATATTACTTGTAATAGTTCGAAAGTACTCTGGAGCAAAAATTGCAATTGCTTTAACGGCATATAGTATTGACCCTATTTAAGGGATGATTTTGTTAAAGAATAAGGTACGTCAGGGCCAGTGGTAATTTCGACTCGAACCAGTCAGGAATACAAGGGTAAGCCTCTTAGGTAACACAGATCACAACGAGAAGAGGAGCCCTATGATTTTCTGAACCCCTAGCAAGAAGAGGACACCCGGACCTAGACCGTCCTAAACACATTAGCGAGTAATCTGGTTGTCCCTGGCACCCTATCTTATCCACACACTCTCGTCGGCATGCTCGCTTATCATTAAATCATTAACTCGTTATCCCTGTGGAACCCATGTTTTTTCCCCACGGATTTCACCCCAGTATTTCCCACTGGAGTGGATACAACTATCGTCGTCCGGCACCCAACCCCTACAGTTATATACACCGGTAAATATTTGTCCCGGTTAGATTAGATAGTTTCTGTGTGAGCAGTGTGTGATTATCTTGCATAACCAAGGCCATCGTGCACCCCTATGCTCTTTCGATGAGTATACAATTAGTCGGGAACTTCAGATTAGCCGAGCTGACCTTATGCTAATGCAACTGAGGGTAGAATAACAACTTAATTAAATTCTCGTCAATGATGAGATTGTAGTCCCGACCTTGTGTTATAATTTGGTTATCACGGGAACGCCCTGGTCCAGCAGTACAAACTCCGGTGTCCTAACCTTATATTTACGACCGGAGTGAAATCCCGTAGCTATTCAGAAAGTAAGTATGGAAGTCAAGGTATTCTGGCAAAGCTTTTTTTTAGAGGGTTCAGTTTAGGTTCTTTACGAAAAAGTATCTCGTTGGATTAATACCTTAACCTACCCCGTTCTAAAGAACGGTACTGAAGGTAGAGAATATAATTAAGGTATAGAGCGAGAGGAGAGAAAAAAGTTATAGTAAAGTAGAAGTCCCGATCGAGGCAGGCGCGAAACCGGAAGAGCAATTAATTCGCGCTTTCACCTTACGATTAGTTCTATAAAGACTTTCGAGGAGGAAAAGCCGGCTGTCTACCCTAATTGGCCAATTTTCACCGCTTAACATCCAATTTATTATTATCCCCGAAGTCTTCGAGCGAAGCTATAGTGTATACAGTGAGTACAGTACTTGGAAGGCATATCTGAGGTTGAGCTGGGTACTTTTCATCCTCTAGCATATAATCCGATCATCAAGTCGATAGCTCAGACTCTGTTGGACTTTCGCTAAAACGACGGATGCTAATTAAAATGATTTGACTTGTAGTTAATCCACTGGTAGCGCCTAACGCACAAGTAGCGATTACCAGTGTTTCCATCGTCTGCGACTAAAGGACTGACTAATAGCTCCTCTAATTCTGACTAATCACCAGCCCTCGCTACAAACGTCTTCATGGGGGCTTGATGTTTCTGATGGCTTTACACATTCGATACTTAGCGGCACAGCCTCCAGTCATTTTCCATTCTAGGGAGCCTGCTAATCTTCCTAATTGAGCCAATTCACAGTGTCACAACGTCACCCACGTTACCAGACGTCGCGCTCAATTTCTCTTATACTGACTCCCATGGATCAGAAATAATAAAGACCCTTCGACAGTGTCGAGTACCTGTCATTTATATAATTTAGAGAATTTCTATATGTAGCTCATTAGAAATGTGTAATCCTATGGGTAGCAAATTCTTAACGTATAGGTAATCGCGTTACCCTTTAAAGTGTATTGGGAGGAAAGAGAAACTGAATGGACTTTCAATAAATATATATCTACACATGCGTGTATAACTATAGATCTAAGGCTACCCAATCCTCAGTCAAACTTATGGTCCAGCAAAGGAATTGGATTTGCTCAAGAAGCGACATACATAGGAACCACCCAAAGCTAATCCAATTCCAGTGGGTAACCAATCCGTTCGATCCGGCATCACGAGTAGTAGAAGGAAAATGACTAGAAAAGCAAAATCATAGTGTGAACTGCGTTCGTACCTGAAATTGGTGAAATATTAACGAAGAGTAATAGGAACGTTTGATAGTTACCGGTTTTTCCATGTAATCGTCGGCTAACCTGTAAAAACGTTTCTTTGGAGTTCGAACCGGACCGATGTTAATGCGAATTGCATTGTCTCGAGGGATACAACGCGGCGACGCCTTATCTGGACTCTTAATCCTTCGGGAACCCCTCATTATCCTTACATTTATTACCTGCTAGCTTAAGGACTTCCGATGCGATCGAGGCATGAAACCCAGAAAAAAAGTATCCGGTCGCAGCGCTTGTTAAAATTCTTCACGCTGTAGGTGCGGAGAGAACGTCTAGCGATTTTTATTCTTAGCTACCGATAAATCCTTATTCGTCATATATTAGCAATTCATTGGAGAAACGTCCTTTTCCTTCGATGCCATTATAATCGTAATTTATTCGTAAATGTGAAACGAGGCTTCCGTCATTTTCGTTCGAACGTGTTCGAGTGTCCACGTTGAAACGTCATACACGTTTCGGATCGCTAGGTTACACAGTGTACGTCGCTCTCTCGTCCGTAAAATCAATCGTTATTGACAATAACGATCCATTAAAATACCAAAATCCCCCATCGGTAGGGATCGCAACGAGTCCATAATGTGCACAGTCCTCGTTGGCTAAACGAAAAATTCATTAATCGATTTTCTGGATAATGCGCCGAGTGTATACGCGCCGGCTTAATTATTTTAAAGGCAACGAATTTATTTCACGTCAGCAGACAATCGCGTACGTATACATAAACTATAGGTATACGTGGCTAGGTACGTCGTGTGTACACTCGGCTTTATTTCCACGGACCGCTTGTGGTTTGTGTACAGAGTTTTAATAAATACAGTCGTGTGCGTCGTCGGCAGAGAATTATTATGGGTCCCCATGAGATTTTACACCATCAGTCTGCTAGCTTTACGGTTGAGTTGGAGAAATCGTAGGTTATGGGTTTTTTCTTTGTTGCCCCTTATACCGGGGCGGACTTCTTTCACGGTTACGGAAGCAGCGTTCTCCATAAAAGTTTCTGTTTGAAATTACGCATCAAAATGGCTAGAAACGTCGCGAAAAGACGGTGATATAATACTAGCTATGCAATGGCTTCTCACAGAGGAGGGTCGCGGCAAGGACTAGTAAAGTTTACGACTTGGTCGTTACGGGCCGCCTAATCGCTGCTTCCACGATATTAAGTATATATAGGTTTTACTTGTTTCTGCTCTTGCCACTTTTCGAAGATAGCATCGTGCGATACCTCTGCTAGACAGTAGCGGCTCACGCGACGGTAAAGCAATAAAATCGCTTCTCTGTCACAAAGATTCATCCCTCGGGGTGGCGGAAAGTCGAAATAAGTCATTTACGAGGATATCGATGTTTTTCGAGTGACACTAACCATTCGAACTACGATTCCCGGTGTCGCCTACACGGAGGGTAAATTTAAAGTATATTTTTTGGGGGGGGGGGGAATATTACATAATGATCGAACTCCTCGGAGTTATTGTTACTCACTTTAGCTTGGACCGAAATTTAATCTTCCTTTCTCCAAACTTAGCCTGGCGAAAAGACGAGATTGACGGAACGAATTGAAAAAGTCAAGAAAACGAAATCACGACTCATTCATTATATAAGGAAACAAATAAAACGAGAGAATAGAATGTAGTAGTCCGCCGTTCCGACGTAACTCCTGGTGAATGGTATTCGGAAAGAGAATGCCTTTGAGCGAACTTTATGTCCCCATAAAAGTTTGACTCACGGCACTGTCCGCATCTCCGAGCGAATAACAATGCGAAATAATTGAATAGTATTCTTCGAAAATTCCACGAAACGTCTACGGGATCGATGATTACGAACATAAATTCGCAAAAATAATTTTTTATTACTTCCTCGTCGTAAGTGCTTCTCGAAGGCCATACGTATAACATATGCCATGCATTTCATGATATCTATACTATACTTTTCCATAGACTAATTTTTAACGACACCCCAAACATTCATTACCAAATTGCTAATGATTCATGTCGCTATGTGTTAAATTGAAAAAAAAAGCAATTTAAATACCCGTAGGCGGAACGTGCGTGAGCATGGCATGTCTGAGAAGTGGTATGAGACTGAAATCGAATATGAGGTGCGAGGGCTAAGCTAGGCTAAGGAAGCACACGGTAGCCGCACGTGAGATGGGAATGGCTTCTCCTTTCCTCATCGGTTGCCATTAAAGCCGAGCCCGCATTACACGCTCGAAACTCCTGTGCGTCAGGGCCATACCTGTTGGGAGCTTGCGAACGGTGAAGATCGGTAATATCGAGCTGAACGAGAGGCTTCCCTGTTCGTTAGATCTCTTCATGAGGCATTCTGCCGTTAAGTAAAACTATCGATTGGCAGTACGTGCTGTATTTCTCTGAAGGTTTACAGCAAGGATGTGGCATCCCTTCTCCATTCATCTCATCTCTGCTCCTGCTATGAAAGTCCATTGTCTCTCTTTCTCACCCCGTGGTATCAGCCCTGCTCACATAATGTACGTGTGCGCGAGATACGTCTTACGCGCGAGTGTGGGTATTTTCGCTCGAATGCGCAAAACAAGATATATCTTCTCGCCCCCCAAAGACGACGACGGTATACATATACGTCGATGCTGAAAAATCCGGCTTAAGGCACGCTGAATGGAATTTCAGGAAAGCAGGGGAACGAGATATAAGAAACACGTGTCTCACAATGGCACTGGACCTGTTGGTGGAATGGATGTATGACGAAGAGCGAACCCATATAGGTGACATTCCAGTGAGTGGCGCTATCTTGGTGAGTACTATCTTGGATTTTTTATCATCCAGCCTGATGGAGAGAGAGAACGTGTGGATGAGTACTTATTGATATCGCGCTCATGGAAATAAGGTATGACACCGAAGTGAATGACCAGCGAATGGCAAAGAGTGCTTCCTGCATAAGAGCCTGAGCCAAGCAGGATCCATTGTTCACGTCAATGAAGTGTATATGGATCTAAGGTGACGAGTGATGGCGTCGTTTCTCCTGGCGCTTAACTATATTCCCATTCCAAAGGTACTGTTTTTCCTTTCTCGTTGTTTACATCATTCTCCGTATTCAACTTCCCATTATCTTTGCACATGACTTCCTGTACATCCCGATGCGTCTAGCTCTACGTGCACGCTACTGAGAGCCTAGTACTACTGAGCTTGAGGATAGCGAAGGTTGCGTAAACACGGCGAACGAATTTTCCGTGTTCACTAAGTGTTCGCTTGGGGCGACGAAGATCAAAGAAAACATGTTGCACTAGCGCCAGGCTGATCTCACTTGGAGTTTATAGAAACGAGATGCAAACTTGAACTCAATGCATCTCCTTCTACGGGAAATAAATCGGGTTCTCTACGTTTACCCTCTGCTTCGTTATTGACAAAATAAAACGAGAAAGCATATAGTGCGCAAGAGACGTGTTAAAGTTTTTAGAAAAATTTTACTTCCTGCACTGATAACTGGCATACACCTCACTTGGTGCACTCGCCGGGTGGAAAGAACAGTGAGTCAGGCTGCTTGCTTTTTCCTGTGCTTTTCTCACGGAGCCAGTTTTATCTGGCGTACACGGGAACGTCTCACTTAAGGAAGACTGAGAACTCCCTCCCCCAGAATTCACCTCGCAAGGTTGCAGTGCCGCAACCACCATCCAGTGATCCATCCAGCCAGCCAGCCAGCCAACCAGTCAGCCTAACCTACCCCTGTCTGTCTAGACACTCTCCTACTCTAACTGCACCCTCTGAGCTCACGCTAGCGCACCCTTTTCCTCCACGCCTTCAACTCTTTGACACTGTGCTGTCGCGTAAGGGTGTTGGCCGTACGTACATGCGCCTGCACTAGCCCCAATACAAGAGGGTGCACACATCATCATCGCATCACGCATCGTAAGTTGCACGTATGGGAGGAAGGTAGGGATTGCATACGGAGAGTCACCCTTCTTCGTTCACGACGCCGGCCACGCCTTCTCAACCCTACCTTTCCTCCAGCTCTACCTAGCTACGCACGATGTTACCCTCGGGACGTTTCCGTCGAGTCGATAGAAATTTAATAGACGCTTTTAACGTATTCCGCTCTCTTTACGATCGAGAGCCTCCGGCGCGCCGCCAGTTCGTATCGTCGATCGATGATCGACGAGAGGGATGAATTATACGAGGGTCGTTGTCCTTGAAAGGTCCCGAGGTTGTGGTTCTGTTTCCGCCCTCCATTATGTCAGGATCCTGTGATATATCTCGCCTATGGGCTACCGGATGACTCGAATATCCTGCTACAAGTTTTACGGAGTTTTCTTGCCCCGTTAAAGCCCCAACTATAACTACAAATTTATATACGGCTCTCTTGGCCATAAACAGCTACAATTTTTCACCCCCTTAAAGAGTCAATTCTTAAACGCACTTTTAACTTCTTTTTGCGGAAACAATTCTCCTACGTCTCCGCTCGAATACAAAACAAAATCCTACAGCGAGTAACGTTCATTCAGGAAAGTTACATGCTCTGTATAGTGAGACATGGCTGCACCCTGCTCGGGGTCGAAAGCGTCGCGACGAGGGTACCAGACTCTAGACGCCTATTTGAAAACTGTCGCTAAGGGGTAGTAAGTCTGTAAGGGTGTAACTACTAGGGTGTCTCAAGGGAGAGAAAGCCGTGAGAGTGGCGTTGCTATAGGGTGCTACAGTCAGGACGACAAGGATATGCCGGAAGTTGAGTGAGTCGCATCATTATTGAAGGAAGTTCGCGACGTCTCCTGATCGCGATCTCGTCAAAACAAGAACACGAGTTGGGCGCAACTGCCTTGATATTCGTTTCACGAGTGAACTTCCATCCCTTCGTTCTGGCACGCACAATCACATCAGCAGACAGCTTCTACTACGTACGGTTGCAACCCCCCCATTGTTTAACCCTTGGGATGCCGTCGACAGGGGATGCAACTGAACCCTAAGGTGAGACGGATTTTCGTTCAATATTATTCCCATCGTTTCAGACCACTCAGAGAACGGCACCTGCGACTCTCGAGGGTGATGATTTACATTGCGTTACGCATTACGTCACGCTTAGGGGATGCACGAATCACACGACGCGACAGGTTATTCAATAGGAACTCTCTTATTCGTGATATACTTTTCCACGTATGCGAGTCCCTCTTACGGAATTCTATGAATATTGCCAGGCAACGTGATTCACGCAAAGGTGGATGTAACGTGTGAATATTTGCTACGTACACTTGTGCGTCACTTTTCATAGTATTTATCACTCAATTTTTGACTGGGTATGTAATCTTTTTTTTTACGACTCTCTTGAAATAAATTTGTACGTTGGACTGACTTTTAAAGTCTCGTTTGTATTACTGGTTCTTTGGGAAAGTTAAAATTAGCAAACGTATCCATGTTTACGTACGATAAGTAAGCACGTGGATACGTACAGTCGTGCAAAATTTATCTGACGCTTCTCGCATTGTTCGTAAACACGAGATGCCTGAAACGCCGGCTATGAATTACTTACGGCACGTTACGTTATTGCACGGGCCAGGCTTTAAATATAGTTATTACTGAATTACCAAGGCCCGAAAACCTCCTCCGCACCCTCATTGTCGTCTCGAGGAAATTGCACGTAAACGTTCATCCTCGCGCACAGAGCGCCGTGAGGCACTGCCATTTTCGTTTTAACCGACGCTAACACATTCTGCAGCCTGAATCCTTGGTAGAAAATCACTTTGAGAACTAACCATTGCCAACTTTCAATCGATTATTGGCTCCCTCTTATATCCCTTCCCGCTCCCTTCCTCCTCCTATTCCATATCTTACATTTCTTTTTCATATCTATACACATGCAAGATACATATACCGCATCTCTACAAGACTTCTCTCACGTTTCCAGAAAGATTTCTCATCCTCCGCACAGCATCCAATAGGACAGCCAGTTCATCCAGGCTATCGCCACTTATTTATGGGTTAGCTCTAGTTACCGATCGATGACCGATTTTCACGTTTAAAGGCAAAACGCACCCGTATCAAATCTCTCGAATGTCTCGAATTTCTCGTACGTAGTCCACGCGAAAAGAGATGAAATCAGATTGGCGAATCGAGCAAGGGAAGCCGGGCAAGCAGAATGTAGCGAAGCGGTAGCAAAGGAAATTAACTCTAACTGACCGGGTTTCGTTTGCTTTAGTCTTTTTCACTAGTGGCATCCTGGTCCCCCTGGTGGCTGAACCACTTCCGCCATTGGTCTCCTTCTGGTATATCTACCTAGCTGACTATCCATATAGCTACGGATACCTTAGGTATACCCACCGACACCAATCTCGTCTTCCGGTTCTCTAGCAAGCCCAGGGTTCTCCCCACATCCCGACCTTTACTACCCTATCGCAATCTCTCTTGCTCGTCCAGCATTTTTCAGAAAACCTACTCTCGCTTGCCTCTTCGGGCCAGACACCCAAATGCTGACGTCGCCAGTTTGCGAACGTTTCACCAGCACGCCCGTACATCTGCTACATTTACAATCAGAACTTTTCACTGTGAAAATTAATATTTCCATCGTCGAGATACACCTAACCTGCCGGTACGATCGCTCGAGGATTAATTCAATTGCCAAAAAATTATATCTTTAACGAACTTTCGATTGGGTTAAAAAACTATTGAATAATTTTCTAAAAAATTTTTACATGCATATGTCGGACACTTGTAGTGGATAGAAATATGTAATTTGGATATCCTTTTGGGATTTTGATTGAAAATTTTCCTACGCAAGGATAATAACGTAATTCGTATTTCAGGGATATACAGATTCGTTCTATCGGTTAGTATCTTTCTTATACCTATCCAACTATGTCTAATGTACTGCCCATTTGAATACGAAATGAATAGGATTCTAAATTATGCTAATGAAGCGCTCAGAGAACTTATGACAGTGGCAAATCACGTCAAGGGCGAAGAACTGTCCATTTGTTAGTAACGAATGGTGATTGCGATCGTCTCGATTTTTCGGAATTCATTACGAGCGCGTTCAATTACATTTTACCATCAGCAAGAAATCGAAATAAATTACGACTAAGTGTCACGTTTAACTGACTCGTTGAAATCTGACAGCAATACATTATATATATGTACAATTTCGTCGTATAATTTCACTACTTTACTATGTACCTATGCGAGATCATATATGAACCACGTGAAATGATCAATCAATGATTCATTCCATATATAAACGATATCCTACATATAATCCACCTTCTCCCATATCCGAACATCAAACCAAACCCCTTAAAAATAAATTTCAAATTTCAAATCTTCCCTCGTATAATAAGAAGCTTTACTGTCCGACTTTCCTCTCCTCTCTTTCTCTCTCTCTCTCTCTCTCTTTCCTTCTCCATTTCTCGATTTTAGATTTCAAATGAGGCAACTACTTAAATCAACGGTATTTATTACCGCACGTATCACTCATCGGATAGGAATTAGATAAACGCAGAGAACCCAACAGCAATCCACTTAAACCGTATTCACCGTCGAATTACCTAATCTACTTTATAGTGGCGTAGCGTAGTCGACCGATAAGTAAGCAGGTACTAGATTTCGTATGAGTTATAGCCGAGCGTGCGTAAATGTTATCACGCTATAATGAAAGCGTTGCTTTACCGATGGGCATACGGTAAATCAAGAGAACTCCCCTCCCGCCCCTTTACGCGGAATATACACTGAGTTTACGGGTCAACCTATAATTAAGTTATCGACTCAACCCTGTGACGATAAAAAGTTGTTAGATATTAAAGCGTAAGATAATTCATCTTTCTCATTTTTTTTCTTTATTCCTCAACGTCCCGTATAAGCATACAGGTGGACGAGTATAACAAAAAAATTGGTTAACGTGCATTATTGGACAGTTACATAATTTTCCATTAATTTAACGTTTCCCGTAATTTTACGTGTTATCTTGATAAAATATTACCCGAACACAATGGCAAACGATCACGTGGAATACTATGGCATGACTCCATTCTCCATTCTCGTTCTCACCGCAAGCGTAAAGTTCTCTCAGTTTGCAAACTTCCATTACGTACCTACGTAGGTACATATATATATATATATATAACAAGTAAGTATAATGTAAGTATATGTATATATAGTATATATATAATCATTTTATAACATTTTCATTTAATGCACGTCACTTTTAAACTGGCAAAGTGGCGTTAACAGGTGATACTTTGTATTTTATATCAAGAATTTCTCTCAGCGCGCTAAGAGAATTTTTCAAAGAGGAAACTTAGCCAGAACGATTGTTTAATTCTGTGCTATTTACGCCATCGTGCTATTTTCTAGCACTTTACGACCAACACTTCCGTAGCTCCTTTTGTAAAGACTGGCGTAACCCTCTTGACACCCCTTTATTAATACTCCAACTGCATTGTTACCGGCGACCATTTTCTCAACCGTTCCAAGACTTTTAACATTAAAATAACGCGCCGCAAAATTTTTGCTGAGCGATTTGAGCCGTCTCGCGGTACCCGAATCAGTTCGCGCCATTGCACGCAAAAATTATGCCGAGGAACTCTATTTTACATCGCCACGGCATCCCGGCCGAAGTTACGTGAACCGCGAGAAATGCCGTTTTCCGTTAGGGGTGGGGTTGCATAATCGTGGAACGAGAAGATGGGAGAGAACGAGAAGAGGAAACGGGTATGCGATTACCGGGATACCATCTGCAAACGGAGAGATACGCGTTGCGGAAGTCAGTACGGGAGTATCGGAAGAAAAGGCAAGGATAGAGAGAAATGATGGAGAAGGAACAGAGAGGGGAAAAGACAGAAAGAAAAGAAAACAGAAATCAAGAAAATACTAAGCAGAGCACGGAATCGTAAATTTAGCGCAGTCCCTTACGTAATACGTGTTCACTTCCGCCTCGGCTCAGCCAGCATCGTAAGACACATGCGACAGTGTCCCAATGAAATTCACTCGTGGCCATTTTCCGCGATGTAGGCAGGGAAAATGCCTCCCTGCTACTCATGGCTCCCCGAGCGCCTAATCTCTAAGTGGCGTCATTTATCCGAAGGGAAGAACTAGCAAATATAGTTATATCAGTATATACATCCACTTGTAAAGGGGTTTATATAGATATAGGTATAGATAAGACGGCTCCCATGGAAACCTATACATGGAAAAAGGGTAGATCCTTCGTCGTACTTCTATCTTAGGTAGAGTCGGGTACGTATACCAGTCTCGTCAACCCTAAAAGGTCCCGGCATTCCAAAAGTCTACGAAGAAAAGGAATGCCTTCCTTTTCCAGTACCGTGAGGGATTATCTTCATAAATTCGCAAAGCATCGGCATGCGCACTCATCGAATTTCCTCATTTATCATCAACGACTCTTCGACAAATTGAAAAAATCATTGCAATGACTTATTCTCGAAAAAACATAAACACTCGACTTTAACAGAACGTTACGCCCCTGATAAACTTGTACGGTAGTTACGGTAAAGACGAATACCCTATAAATCAAAATCCCTCTGTATTAACGTTACATATCAGAATATCATCTCCCGTGGTTAGTTATTCATGTCGATCGGACAGGAGCAAATTCCAGACAGGCCTCGTGTCGAAAACAAAAAAAAGGACTCACGAGTTGATCCTAATTGTAGTAGCGTCGTCCTGTCGCCCAAGGATTGTGTACGGCTCTTGGAGCGTAAGAGCAAAGGAGCCAAGGCACCGCATGTATATGGTAGTAGAGGAGCGAGAGTGGCCGCCCTGAAATCCTTGGTAGCGAACGAAGGTGAGATGGTGAGGTAACCTGAGGCGTTACCCGAACGTTACCTAGCCAAGGTTGGCGGTCCAAAGTGAAACCCTATCCGTTCCACTCTTAAGAAACTCCACAGCTTCCAGAGAATAGCCAGCCCCATCTCCATCGGAGGCTGACTATATTGTACCACGTCTTAAGACTAAGAAGAGAGAGAGAGAGAGAGAGAGGATGAGAGATATTCACGCGTCATAAAGCAGTGGAACAACCTCGCCTATATGTCCCAGCCTCCCTCCCTCTGCCCGCACCCTTGCGACTACCCCCTTACCCGCCAACGATATAATGGCCACTGGGGAGAACAGCGCTGAAAAATGTACTGCGACGGCTTGGAGTCCTCTGGAGAACCACGTGGCTCTCGATTCCTTGAAATATTTTTATCCACGATGTATACACATGTATACATCCTCCTCCTTGATTACTATGCAGTAATATTAATCTCTGCTGCACTTGCAACCAGATAGAAGTAAAGCTGAATGGAGAAATGTTTTTCCTCAGGTAGGTTAATGTATGCTATTTCTGATGGGAACAACTGACGAGTCTTCATGTCCAGTTGAAACATGAGACTCCGGCGTGATTGATTTGTTTCTATATGTCCATACATCGTCGCCATAGCTATAGCTATATATACACTTGTTAATGAATCGGAAATGCGGATTTAATGATAATTAACGTGTATGTAATCTTTTTCTGAAAGGGTAGGACATCTGTAACGGGATTGGCGTACCATATGTTGTATGTCCTGCGTTAGTACTTAAAGTAATTCAGTTTCTTATAGTTTATTCAAAAAAATTTTGTATTGATTTTACTTTTAAATATTAATTTCAAACAGGTTGATATCAATTGATAGATCTTTTTTCAATCTTTGACTTGATGCGTACAAGATTATAGGATCAGAAATAGAAATTACACGTACGACATTGAAGATTAAGAGTAGCGGGACTGTTAAATTTTTTAAAATAATAAAAACCTCCTGAAAATGTGTCATACGTGTATTTTCTGTCGGATGCAAAGCCGGTGTGCTTCTGACATAGAAAATGTCCCTAGCATCCACCCATTACTTGCATACTTTTGTACCAGAAACGTCAAGACGGCCGTCATAGTCGACGATGCGGAACGCCATCGTCCCGACGGTCTATTTGGTTTCTGCTCGACAGTCCTGTTTTCACCAGCTCGAGAAGAAGCTCAGCAACGAGGCTGTCGACCTGCTCCACTTTACCAGCATCACAGTGAATCAACTTACTTCGTTCTTGGTATTGTTCTTTTTGCTTATGACTAGAACCGAAGTGCTGTTCGAGGGAATTTGCTAACTAAGCAAAAGAATCGAGTTTCCATTTAAAAAAAACACTTTACACCGTAACAACAGTGTCATCTCGATGACGTAATAATTTCCAGCAACAGTGACGTATTACCTGCTTACATAGGCTATTCGGTAATCTTGACGTACATACTTGAATCGATGAATCATTAGCGGGGTAAGAAAGTTTTCTTTGGTAAAAGCAATTCGAGATAATTTTCAATTAGCAAATAAGCTCATCCAGCAAAGCCGAGGCTACAGACAATATTGGCTCTTCTCGATCGTCGGACGTGGATTCCGGTACAGCGGAATTCATTTATCTTCCAGCGTCCAACGTAAGCGCACTGCACTCTATTCCAGAAGCATCGATTACGGTGCAACGAACAGGAGCCCTAACGTCGACTAGCAATTCCACGTAATTATTGGAAGGTAACCAAACATCTCGTAATCCCAGACAAAATCTATATCCGCCTACGGCGAAGGCAGCTCACCGGCTACCGGATGTAATATAATTCGCCGTAATATAACAAGCTCGGCGTGTGCTTAGACCACGATTGGTTGGATGATTGCTTAACGGAAGTCGAGCAGACGGATGCTGGGCAACCCTCTTTCTGCCAGTAAAGATTACTGCGCTACGTTTTGTCAACTAAAATTCTAACTCTCCATGTGCACGATCCTACAAAGAACCCTTGTCGCAATGTAAAATCATACGTGTCCAAATTTATTTCCATTAATTGAAACGACCCTTTCTAAACAAAAATTGAACATCCACATGGATAATCGCTTTTTGATACCAGATTCAATTACTGTTAATACTTTTTATTTACTACGTCCGTCCCTGTGGTGTCTGGATATAGTTGGCACAGCCACACGTGCTCGGGATAGGAACTCGAGATTCGAGGGAGCGAAGAATTATGAGTTCACGTGTGGAGGAATTCTAGCGTGTACTAAATGACGCCATAATAACTGGGAACGTGGGTTGGCAGATGCAACTACCTGACACCATGGAACCTTATTATTCGCAGCGTCTGCGAAATTATGACGTCAGCTAAATAGTCATCGACCCGACGTGAAGGAAAAATGGTGAAAGAGAGGTTTCATCATTTCTTTTCTGACGAGGGGTGGTTCAGAGTCATCGACGTAACGTAACGTAAGGCTGTGTCGTATATACGTAGAGAATGATACGTGAAGTCGGGCCCAGTGGTGTACGTGCGGGTTCACTCACCCTTGCCAACCTTACGCACTTGATGGCGTACCCGCCTACCCTTCGCCAGTGGATGTCAATGACTGGAATGACTTCAGGGGTCAAATTTACTAGGAAAATCAAGCCTAAAGATCCTATGGAGTTAAGGGGTACCCTGGCATTTTTTTATCAACTATTCCTTACGCGAATATCTTGAATGAGGTCGTTTCGCGAAATTGTGCAATTTGCACGGAATAACCTGCCGCTAACTGGGATATAGTGTATCGATCTCGAATGTGCCTCGGCAGGAAGTGCAGTCGAAATGCACTCGATGCCAGTAAAACGGTGAACGAAATGAGATTGCGATCCAGATTTGTAGTCTCTCTCTTGCATTTTCTTCTCATTCGATGTCGTTCTCTCTCTCTCTCTCTCTCTCTCTTGCTCTCTCTCTCTCTCTCTCTCTTGCTCTCCTTATACGTGCACTTCGTATAGTGTACCTACTGGTGCACTGGAAACCGAGTGATTTCCGATATGTCGAACCGGGTAAGTTTCCACTGACGGCCTGCAGCCCCTTAAACTCGAAACTCTGCGCACTCCAGGAAGACTCTGCCCCGAGAGTCGCGTAGGGGAAGTTTTCTATGGATGACGCCGAGTCATCGAAAGACAGAGGCGCAGACTGGTTGACCACCTCGGCGATCTCTTACAACCGGCGTCTGCTTCCTCTACATTCTCATCAACCCCCCAGTTACTTTACCGACAACTCACACATGCATATGGCTAAGTGCACCCCTATGCACCGCCGCGCTATAACGCCTCCCTGCTAACTCCACCACTGGCTGCATTTACCTCGCCCTCGAGACGGTCGATCGTCTGACGGGGTAGTGCATTTTCGAAAGAATTCACCTCGCGAATGACTCGCGAGCAAAATTATGAAAGTTTTCAAAATTACTTACACTTACCAAACGTCAATGTTAGACGATTTGAAGTTTTATAACTTTTTGGAAAAAAATCAACTCCTTTGAGTACTCACCTGAAACATACAAATTTGTCTATTGTCATTATCCCGTCAAATTTATATATGTATATACGTGTCAAAAGTATTAATAAACCTAAGAACAAAGCCTATCCACTGTAAAAACGTGTTCGCATTTTCAAACTCGAGTTTTAAAATATCTCAAGAAGAACGCAATGACATTTCTTTTAATTAATTTGGGAGTTAGTCTGTCGGGTATATATAGCTACTTCTTGTCGGACTCTCGTCTCCCGCCGGGCTGTTGCATTATGAACAACTTTTATAATTAAGCAATGAAGAAAACTTTATCTAGGAGATTCATACTTACGTCACTCTTGGTAGATTTCGCTACGACACCTCAGAGTCTCTCACGCCCATCCCACTCCCTCTTCGCTTCCATCGTCAAAAAACCCAACCCAAGCAAAGCATAAGATATCACTAGTCCAGTAACAAAAAAATTCACTTCAAAAATTCATTCCTGTATCTCAATCCTACGTCGCACGTATGACTCCACGTGTTATACGAGGTCGCAATGGTACCAGAGGAGGAATGAGGGACCAGCGAAGAAAAATCGAGGCATTTCGGAAATTTCACGTAAGTGGTAGGGAACTCCGTATACCTGTTAAAGGTGAAAGCACGTTCCACACCGAAAGTGAGTTATCAAGTTTCGTCCTATGGTTATTTCATAACCAACTTCATATAACTCAACACGTTCATGCATACCTTATGTTGACATGTAGAAATGTCGACGGACGTATATAAACACTCTTAGGTAGGGCGCACTGCATCCCCAATGAAGAATATTGCATTTGACGATACGTCCCGGAATACCGATATTCCTAGTTTACAACTGGCGTCTCCATAAGGAGGATCGAGCGTAAAGGGGATGCGGTACGATAATCCAACTGGAGTGGAAGCTCCTTAAACATTTCCCTTAGCGGTGGAAATTCCGGTATCGATCCTGACACTCGTTCCCGTGGTAGGTACGTATGTACCCAGCTAGTCTGCCGGTAGGGATGGTTAGAGGGTGGTCGACATTTTTTTAATTAACCAAAAGAGAAAGAATAATTCTGCATTAGGCTGACGGTTTACGTTAACGTTCAAATTAACAAAAATAATAATTTAATGCTTTTCTTTTTTTTCCTCTCTGTAAGTACATATCCTTCCTGTCTTTCTCTTTTCTTCGTAGTTGTACCACGTATATATGTGTGTATACATACTACTTGGATAGAATTTCTTCCTCGTAATTGCCACGAAATCGTAACGACTCTGCCGCACAGTCGGTTAACGGGCATACGTGTGAAATGCTTGTAATTAGCTAATGCCGTCGTCGCTTGAGAGAGGCAGCTAAGATTACTAGAAGTAATAGCGATGCAATTAACAATTATATAAGATTAGGATGAAGTTTCCAGCATTTCAGTTTCTGCAGTAGTCGCTCCCGCATCCAGCGTAGCTCAACGCTAATGCAGCGTAACACAATGCTAACGTGGCTTTTAATTATCCGCTCTGGTTACGCGATCTAGTTCACATCGTGAATGACCCACTTCCGACAATAATTCAACGTAGATTACGTTGCCAGTGCCAGACAGTGTTCTGGACGCCGTTACTACTGTGATTGATCGATATTCTCTTTTTTTCTTCTCTTTCTTTTCTGCGAGTAAAGGTAATATCTTTTTAAATGACGGGTAAACGGAACCATTATTACAGCAACTGCGACCGTTTAGAATGTTTTTCAAGCGAATTAGTGAAAATTATTGAGATTTGGTGTATGCAATAAGTTTTGGAAATATTAATAATTCTCGTGAGTACGATAACAAGGAGTAATTTAAATATCTTGCTCGATCCAATGGCTGTGCCTCGTTATGAATTTCTTTGCTTACCGACCACCGTGTATATTAGCATTTAATTAATTATTCATCAACATGAGGCAAAGTAGTAGGAGTCAGTGTAACCGGAAGCGGAAAGCTACGTGAGCGTGACTTAAACCCGTTGACGGAGTGTGTGGAGCATCAGAATGGAGAATTAAAAAAAAAATTTAGAAAAACATATACTTAAAGACAATTATAGAGAATGAGTTGTAAGAAGGAAAAAAATTTTTACTGATTTCATGTTTCGGAAAGATATTTTTTTAGTCCCGCGGAATCGTCCGATAGAGAAATGATAATATCATACGAAGGCAAATGAATTTCTTAGCCAGACCACAATCAATTTCTTATATCCAGAAAAATGTCCGATTGGTCTAAAGGTATCGGGCTTGGTATTCATTGTAATTTGATGATAAAAGCTCTTCCCGGGAGTCCGCGATATATCACGGTTCGCAATTGATTCGACTGGCGGATACGTTTCGTGGCAGTTGATGGATAGCCCTTTCAAGATAACGCGTCCAGATAAACACACCAGGGAATTATCTGTAGGATATCAGCGGTGTAGTAGCTAGTGCCACGTCGACGCGTAAATTTATCTCCAGATAATGGGAAAGTTTGCCCAGTGTGTTTCACAAAAGTATAAGAGAAAAGCTCGGAGGGTTCGGTAGAAAGGACCTACTGTATATATGTATACAGGAGCATAAGAAGAGAAAGGGAATTCGTAGCGGAATGACGGCACGAGGGTACCAAAAGTACAGTACTAAAGATAGAGGGGTAGGTACAGAAATTGGTTGAGAAGAAATAAGGGCAGGAAAGGTGCGCAAGAATTCCACAGACGACAGAACTCAAGGTATCATCTATCATCTGTCTGTTTACAAGTGAAACAGCCTGCAAATGCTATTCAATTTGCCTGATGGAAAGCCTTCCTCCTTCGTCCTTTCTCCTTCCTGCTTCTCCCTCCGCCTTTTACTCTTTCATTCTGCTTCATCTTTCTTCTTCCTTCGACTATTACACATCTTTACTACCTCCTTCTCACTTTTCCCCTCCTTTAACCTCCCTTCCGCTCCTTTTTCAAGGCGCCAGCATATCCTGACTGCTAAGTTCTCGGTATTCCTACTTCCTCGTGCCTTTGCCTTTTCACGACCTCTGACCCTCTCCTCCCCCCTCCTTATATACTTTTTCAACCCTCTCGAGCTTTTGACTCAGGAGTAACGTTCGTAGTCACTTTTTCCTACGACTGCTCGATGGTATTTATGATTTCTGGAAATGCACGAATTGATTAGTTCTTTTCTGAGACGTTTTGCTAAAACGAAAAGTCAATGTAAAGTGCAATGTTGCACAGTATTTGAGTATAAAGAAAAGTTTACTCTCTATAATCCTCATGACGACCTATGAAAATTAAGATCCAAAAATACAAGTGCCTAATTACCACTTCTCCACCTCCTACAGGGGGTTCCTTGACTTCCTCGGAATTCACGTGGCATGTATAATACATGGGTTGGAGTAAAAAAAAAGAAAGGGCCAAACAGAAGGAGGAACGTCCAGAGTAGATTCTCCGCTGTGGGTTGAGACAAATAAAAACTGGGGTAATGAAGTCGCCCTGCCATTACCACTAATATTAATTCGGGCCGCACGCCGTGCTGTATATTTTATCGAGTAAACATTCTCGGCTGGGCAATCAATTTCCACGATCAATAAGTTCGCCTCTGGGCTCTACACGCCATATTGTAACCTTGGATTTTTGTTCGCTAGCATCTGAAAAAAACCAGTCAACCTATGCGAATCGATTTGCAACTGTTGTATATACGGATTCTTAATGTTCTGACATGCCGCTCATTTTTTATCAACCGGATGCTGTCACTCTGACTAAACAGGAAAGAACGAATATCCCCATTCCTTCAAATTGTCGGTATCTTTTTATTTTATTTTGAATACCGGTTAAGGCGTGGTCCGATAAGAAGTTTCCGGTATCGAGAAATTTCTATGAAATGGAGAACGAGGGTGGGACTGCCAAGGCGAATGGTTGTTCGCTATGAGATGACAAGGGTGGAGGGTGATTTGAAGGGTTGGAAGGGAGGGGATATAAACTAGGCAAGAGGACCCAGAGTCCTGGGACGTTCGGAGGGTAATCCACGCATCATATCTCACAGTTGACAAGCATTCATGACCCCCAGCATCGGAGCCTTCAATAGCGAACGACATCCCCCCCCTCCCTCCAACAAACGCCCTTCTCTAGCTTCCACCTACCACCTTTTGATCCCTGACAACCCCTCTCCCCCCCCCCCCC
>NW_014332838.1:1020901-1075205 GCF_000341935.2 Cephus cinctus
CCCCCTCTAGCAGTACCGTTCAACCACGCACCCAACCCCCACAGTTCAGCACAAGTCCCATAGACCGCAACCATCCAACCGGATGGAATATGCCAGCAACGCGGAACCATACTTTGTTAAGAATTAACCGAATCACTGTGAAATTGTTTATATATTTTTACGCGTTTCCATAGAGAAGTTATACAGTTCGTTCTTTCTTTTTTATTTGTATATTTTTCAAAAATGTATGTACCTTTTGTATTTTTCCCCTTTGTATTGTTTCTTTACCCTTGCAGACAGCTTTTGTTACTTTGGCACACCTAGAGCTTTTTATTTTGTCAAAACACTCTATGCGTAATTCGTGTAGGCGAGAATCCCTATTGCTCTTTACTTGAATTCAAATATCGGCACTGAAGATTGTAGTTCGTGTCTCCCGTTCATTTTCGATGACAAATCTCAGCAGTATTAGGAGTTGATTTTGGTGACTTTTTTTCACTTTTTCATGAGACCATGATGTACTTCGTTCTAGAAAGCCTTATCAAGTAAAAAAAAATATATGATTCAGATATAAAATACATATAACGCATGCATAAACTATACATAAATCATATATGAACTATATATGAAAGTTAATTACTTAAAAGTTTCGAGAAAATCTAATGAAATATTTATGTTTGTATAATTTAATGCTTATATGTAATCCATGTATGATTTATGTACGATTCATGTATGTCTAAACTTATGTATGAGTTATATATGTATTATATATACCATACACGAACTATATATACTTTTTTTCTTGGGTGGACTACCTTTGGAATCTGAATAAAACCATGTGAACTCTGATTATGGTCAGGGGTTATTAATTCAAATGTTCTCAAGCGCAATGGCTGATCGCATTATAGATGCTCGTACATTGCGTACGTGAATCAAATAGGCAACAATTACAAAGTTTGAGTGGACTGATAGTTCATACGTCGAAGACACCTTTAAAATTTTCATTGATTGGACTTGCTGGATGTTTGCAATTCCAATGAGAATCGAAAAACGAATGCTACATATTTTCGAATGATAAAAATTGTTATCAGTACAAATATCAGAGACGGACTGTTACAAAATTTTCTTTTTTCATATACTATATTACGTATTCATTATATTCAGTTATATATTAGAGTATAAATTTCCCGTTAAAATAACCATTAAACAAAATATCAAGCATATGTAGAAAATTACTTTAGAGCGTAACCTAATTGAAAATAACGCGCGTATATAATGGTATTAATTTGAAAGCAAATTAATTTGTCAAGCGAAGCATTCATTTAAAAGCGTTCGCACGGAATGGTACGTGGATGAGAGAGCGAGTTCCGCGTTCAATTTTATCAAAATAATTGTCCTTTGGCAGTGATTCTTTTTCATCATTGTCGAAAATACAGACTGACCTATAGTAGGCCAATTACGCGATTGTTGAGCGTACAATAATTGTTGGTGATAACACGTTGGCAAGAACCGCAAAATCACACGCGATATCCATGCATAGAATTTTGCATTTAAGCATACATATAGAACTATTGGCCATTCTTGACGAGTCGCAAGGAATATTGGGGCTTCCGTTTGACACGTGTTATGCAATGCATAAACCGTTAAGCTCGCGATATTAAAGCCGAGTTAGTTGACACACAGTATGGCGGCCAGTGGCTGGTATTAATATTGTCGTGTTAGGTTGATAAATAGTTTCGGTTAAAGTTGGTGGCATGCTAGCAAGGACATCATGGCCATTGTTAACAATACCCTGGGTTCACGTGTATGGGGTATACGCCATGGCATAGCTGATGCTGTCGAGGACCGGGATACTCGGAATTTCTCAATTTTGATGGAAGAATCTGGGAAAATGGCTAGCGTGCATACAATCGAGAAAACGTGACGAAGCCCTTAGAAAGGTTGTAAAGTGCTTTCATTACCACAGGAAATTCTATTTAACATATTCCCTGTATTCGTCCCATAATTGAACTATAATTACCTTGAGATTTAATAACATGTTTTATACTCAGTAATAGTCTATACTAAGATATACAAAACAATTTACCATTATCTTTACGAATTACTGGGTTCTACGGGCTTTCTCGAGCAGTTATTTAATATTGTAAAACAATTTTGAAAATTCAAATCCGATTAATAATTGTAAGCTAATTTGGTAACCTCGTTCTACTATGCGAATTGCGAAAAAAATGGTAAAATAATTTGGTCAAGTGAAGCAAGGTTTACTTTGTTGCCTATCGACGTTCTTAGCTAGATATAAGAAACACGTGGTAAAGATATAGTAGAGTATACCCATTTATCCATTGAGCATGGAAAATAGCTAGATATTAATGGTTAAACGGTTTTTTTATTTGCGAATAAATACTGGCAGTTTTTCATATAAACTGGCAGTCATTCGCAGCGGAGCGAGTCGGTATTCTAGCTGGATAAATCAGGTTCGATTAGCGATAGTGCCGCATAATGCTGTCCCATCTGACTTCCGCTAACGCACCGTATAATCCAGTGAATAATGAAAACATTATCGTGCACGACAAAGTGCGCCCAGCTAGAGCGCGACTACTCGGTGCTCCGGTACTCGCTCGCGCAGATACATTGTCGCGTCAAGTAATGAAAAATTGCCGCAGATTTCCCGATGGGGAAAACTGGCACCGCGCGGCTTGCACGGTACGCCGGAGCCATCAGGACTTTCCCTGGAAAAATAGTATTGGATAAATCAGCGGCTGGCCTTCGCGTTGCGTTCGTTTACTCGATCGCCTCAATCGTCGTTACACGCGTGTGCGTACATACTGGATCCTGGCTGCACGCGTTACGTCTGTGTTGCGCTTTAAAGCTTTTATTTATGGTTTCAGCTTGGAAAGTCATTTTATCCCGTTTGCAGAGCTCTGCCCACGAGCCGACTGCATTTTTCCAACGTCGTCATCATTGCCGTCCGTCACGACGAACGCGTAATCGACGTCGAAAAACTCTGGAAATCCGTCAACTTTTCGGACTATTTATTTTGTTCGCGTGCAATGGGAGAAAAGGTACTCTTTTTTTTTGTTTTATCAACGAGATAAACCATATTAATTTTAAAAATGCCTTTAGTGAAAAATAATGTACTATCTCTGTAAAAAATAAATTCTGAGCTTTTATTCGAATCATCCTTGGACGCTTTCGAAAAAAAAATAGAAATTCTTAAATTTGCAAAACACGCCCAAGACTTCGTTCTTCAGATTTTTCGTCACGCTGGTTCACTTGATTTCCATATATGGTTTCAATGCATATTATGCATATCCGCCTATCTGTTGCTTGGGATTAATTTAATGGCGGTAACGATGCGTCTGGTAAACAAAACGGAAGAGGGATGCTGGGTGGTAGTAGCCGCTTGCGTCGCGGCGCTTCGCGAATTTAATGGCACGTGAAACGGCGAGCGTCGACGGTCGATTAATATCAATGTCAAAACAAAAACGAAAAAAAAACATTTATCCCTAACTTTTATATTATTCCCACAAACGCATAAATCTTATCGATGCTATAATTCAGAGGACTTTATCGAGTCGCAGTTCGATTCGAGGATAAACTTCAATTTCACCTGCAGAGCCAAGAAAGTGCTACTATTACAAGTAATACTTATTCTTTGAAAACTCGTCTTTAGGTTATTCGTAGAAAGAGACTTTTTCTACAAAATCACCTTAGGATTTATGTATCTCATAAAGAGTAATTCTAGAACTGACCGAACAGAATACTTGAAAGCTCCAAGTGCCAAGAAGAAATCCACGACGTGAGTCTTCAATTAAGAAAATTAAACCAAGTAGTATAGCTCATATAGTTACTACGGACTGTAATGTAATACTGGAGCCTCAATAAAATGGCCCTGAATTGGTTCTTGGTAAGATGAAAGTAAGCTACGTAAACTGTTTGAGAAGCAATGGGTCGGTAATTCTTGTTTTATGAGAAACAGCCACTGTATTGGTATAGTTATGCCAATCCAACACCGAGCTTACTATAGAAAAGCTACGTAAAGCTTACCACAATCTCGGACACTTTTCATTGCTCTACGCTTTATCCAGGTACTGCAGCTATAGGTACACACCATTCACATGAAAGTGCATCGTATAGATATTGCAGTTGCACGCAGGATCATATCCGCTAATGGAATTGTCTCTAAGACTAGCTTACGGCCACGGAAGCCTCTGATACTCACTAAGGATACGTAATGCGCCGTTTTAGTTCGCGATATTATCGTTAGACACTGCCCGGAATTTGATAACAAAATGGAAAATGGAAAATGCAATCCGCACTTGTCCTGCACCAAGGCGAAGTCGCATAGCGTTAAGATCTTAGTCTATGCCAGGAACATATACTTACAACTTCTTTATTTCATGCAATAGAATTCATTGGACTTATTTTTAAATTCTCTTTCAGTATTACCTTCCTTTACACACAAAAATTCAGGACACCCTGAAGATCCAAAAATTTCTGCAACTACCTCCAGAGACTTTGTAATTGAATTAAGGATATTATCTCCGTAGCAATATTTTTCGTACTTTAGTTATTATTTGAATCAATCGATACTTTATCAATTGAGATAAAATTCTTTGATCAAAGAATCATCGATCCGCGTGTCTTCTTCTCAGCCGTAATCCGTCATTATTATGATTTTTGTCTATTAACCATGTATACCTGCCCCAGAAGGTGACATAGTGAAAGGGTGGGAAAGAGTGATGTTGCACCGGGTTTATCGATTCCAGGGATTTTAAAAGCGTAGTGGCGAAGAGAGGGTGGATCAGCAAGGGCGCAGTATCCGCGCAACCATAGCGTGTCTCGTCAATTACATTCTGAAGCATATCACCGGATACAGGAGCGTTTTCATGAAATATGCCATTAAACGATTCGCCAATACTCCAACCGAAATTCCGTAGAATTCGTCCTTCTCTCGAATTCATCCATGAGACATATATCTACACGTCGGAGGAAGATCTGAAGCGGACGAGCATAAGGATCAACATTGAACGGCATTCAAGATTCCTCAGACGTCTGTGACGATTCAAGTAATCAAAATGTCACGGAATGACAGTCAAGGACGAGAACGTCTCGAGTCTGTTTAATTAGCGCGAAATAATTAACATTCGACTGCGTCGTATATCCCTCACTGTCTAGCTACTGCAATAGCGTCATTCCTTTGTACACAGGAATCTGTTTTCGAACGCGGTGCACCAGCCTGACAAAGGGAAATGCATCTACAAGCTCTAAAATTCATAGTAACACTAAAACCCAGCAGCTCAACCAACAGTCCAGTCAGTCGGTCTGTTGGGAGTTGTCCAAAAATTGAAAAACATTAGCATGACAATGACCGTAATCATCGAGCGGTTCACGAATCTGTACAGAGTGCCCACAGGGTTCGTCCCCGTTAACACGACGTCGATTCGGTGACAGGGAGTCGGTTGATTTTATTACAAAATTTTTATCGACTGCCGATCCTAAAGTTTGACATGTAATATCGATCAATAAGAATACATAGGTCTTTACAAAAATTACTCGACCAATCACTAATAGGCAGACTTTCTTTTTTACTTTCGTTAAAAAAATATCTCTCTTCCAGTTAAGCGTTAATTATTTTCTAAAGAACTCCATTATTCAATTCATCGCTGAGTCCTTACTGGCATTCCGTAAAGCGGCACCCGGTACACAACCAAAAAGTAATACATCCATTGTGCTCGTACATAGAAACGTGAGGTGATGTTAACAAAGGCCGTTCAACGACAATAAGTACTTATTACGAGGTAGGCGTTTCTCCTTACACAATGTTTAAACCGTTTAATGCTCTAATATGGACGATTCATAATCGACAGACTGATGAAGCAAGAGTAAGGGGGACAGATAGATCGACCGAGAGAAAGTCAGAGAGAGATGGAAACGAGAGGATGAGAGCGAAGAAGAGTGTATAGTGCTAGATGAAAGAAGATAAAAGAGAAGGAGAGGGTGGAGGCAGAAGGAGAAAGAGGCTTGAGTAATATGCGAGTAAAAAGGCGTTAAGGCAGCTTTCAATGGATGTACCGAAGGCCGAGCCAGCCGGCGCTACGTTCTCATTCGAGTGTGAATCGAATAACTACTGACCCGTTTTCTATAGGTATTACGTAGAAAATGAAATAAAAATTTAAGATACTAGGTACAAGTAGGAGAAGGAAGGAGACCAGGAAGATAAGGAGAACAGGGGGGGAGGGGTGGAAGTTTGAAGAATTACGGAATATTATTTCTTGCCTCTGCGAATGCTTTGAGATTTTTTAATCGTTATTTCCTCCGATTATTCCTTCCTAGTCCACACCCCTCCTTTTATAGACAGAACAGGAGGAAAGCAAAGAGAGTATTGAGAGGAGCTTGGATTGAGTGTGTGTGAGTGGGACAGAGAGAAACAGGGAGAGAGAGAGAGAGAGAGAGAGAGAGCGCAAACAAGTGTGATAGAATAGATAGAATTAAAGGCAGACAGTGAGAGAAGCCAAGATAGATGAGATCTGTTAGAACGAAGCGCAAACAAGTGTGATAGAATAGATTGAGTGTGTGTGAGTGGGACAGAGAGAAACAGGGAGAGAGAGAGAGAGAGAGAGAGAGAGCGCAAACAAGTGTGATAGAATAGATAGAATTAAAGGCAGACAGTGAGAGAAGCCAAGATAGATGAGATCTGTTAGAACGAATTCCTGCGATGTTGAAAGTTTGGTAAAATGCCGGCTTAACGAGTAAACGCCTTGGCTGGGAATTTCATTGATTATTTGTTCAAGTATATATAGTGATAGTATAGTATACTGTCGTTCAAAGTGTAGAGGACGCGATCGATATGTCGTATAAATAACATTTTTATTTAAAGCACACACATACCATACATAAGGATGACACAGTTCCTCGGGGCTTTCCTGCCTGCGAAAGCCACGAGAGCAACACGCCCAGAATCTATAAGTGTATTTCCACGGGGTTTCTACTTAGCGACGTGAAATTGGCCGCAATGGCATGCCTTTCCCATAATTTAAAATATTAATAAATTTTAAAAGACAGTCTCCTCGCTCTCCTTCCCAAAGCGTCGCGGCTTCATTCGAGTAAAACTTTCCTTTAAATTTACGACGTTAATCAGTGTAAGTCTCTTATACACTCTCCTGCCCCCTGGAACCCCAGGACCCGCAAGACTCCCCTAAATCACGGCATGTTTTGCCTACCCATTTAACTAATGCTCAATAAGGTGGTTGACGTCTTCCTACTTGTCAAGTATTCGCGATTGGTACATTATAATCAACGTTCGACGATCTTCGATACACCTTCGTATTACGTAAATCCTGAACGGACAGCAGAGACAAAACGAGCGTCCGGAATTTTTGTCTGAGATTCTACGAGTGGAAAACCGTAACTGATAAAGGGCATAAGTAAGGTGCAAAGTAAACCGGTGCAATGCTCGCTCGATTGCCTTGCAGTAGTAGCACCGAAAGAGTATCAAATGAGAAGAGAGCAGAACCGAGAGCCGGAGAAGGAGACACGAAATACGAGACAACAATCGGAGTCAACAGCTCGCGTCAGAGCCCAATTTCCAGTGCAATAACACCGACTTTAATAAAGCGTACTGTCGCACATACGTGGATACGTTTACGTGCGAGGAAACAGTCGTATGCATAGGCAAGATACGTAACCTGCAACCTGACGTGGCACGTACCAAACGGCTCTCTCGCTTCCCTCAGTCCCTGCCTTAGTGCCTGCCTATATATCCTTTGGCCCACACCAAGCTATACTTTCAGGGATTCCGTATACCCAGGTTATACCTACTGCACCGAATAAGTTTAGCTAACTGGATTTTCATGAGATGAGCAGATCCGTTGCTGCTCGCTGGGGTAACTTGTGGTACTACCGTATAATAGGTCAATGCGCATTAGCTATACGTGCAATGATTACGTCTAAATACGATATAACCTGCCTTGCAAAGCTTGAATGATTACCGCATGCAGATTCAGGATAGATATAGTTTTTGAAAATCTCACATGACAATTGTCATATGAGAAAATGATTAAGATGATTAAAATGCATTGCGTATCATCGTCTGGTCCTACTTGCTATAGATAATTGTCATATTCAGCCTATACCTACGGGAGTACATATATCGTCGTAATTGTTCTGCAGGTGGGTACTGCCGGCTTTTAATTCTGCAAAGCGCTTCTAATTGACAGAATGGAAAGCTTGCAAGTATGGATGATATACAGAAGGAAAAGACAGAGCAAATAGCAAGTCGCAAGCTCTTCCTTTAGCTTTCGCGAAAGCGTGATTAAGTGTGTGTCAGAGTCCTGTTCTACCCCATCCTAAGTTACTCTACCCTGCCGAGCCATCCTATCTGACTCTAGACTATCCCTGAACCCAACCTAGCCCCCCCATCTATACCTTCAACCATCCCTTCCGCACGTCGTGTAGCTACCAGTAGGGGTTCCACTATCTGTATAGATATTACATATAGTATATTACCTGCACTAGGCGCGGGTTCTATGCTGGTGTACACTGGGTCCACCCTGTTCCATAGCCAACCGCCCCTTATGGATAGCGCAGCAGGATTCGTACCTTCGTGCCCGTTGGTCAAGTCGCGTAAGGACGACGAAGCTAGGAGTCACGTAATGTCCTTGCGAGGGTACCACTGACCTGGAACGCGAGATTCGTCCTTGCGAAATTTAAGCCAGCTCCTTCAGAGACGATTTCAGCTTCTCTAGTTTTCTTTTGTTCCGATTTATAAAAGCTTGGTAAGCCACCAAGTTCAGGTTGGGATAATGGACACGCTTCGGTGACGTTCTTTACAATTGGCAGGATAATAATAATAATGTCACGGGTCTCGCACTCTTTCCATGCTGAAAACATGGCTACTTTCGTGAAATCGATAGTCGTGGATGAAATTGATTTTATATGTAGACACAAAGCTATGGAAATTTATATTCCATTATTTCGAATCCTCAATATGAAGTTCTTCCCGAGAGCAGAACGTATAACGCAATACGAATTATGGTTTGCTATGGCAAAGTACAAAGTAACCTTGTTCTATTTCCCGGCTATATGACTTTTACCCACTTTTGACAGTTTTTATTTTTCACCGTGCAGTCCAGCTAGTTTTCCGAATTGCCCCAGCTATCTCCTAATTTATATTACATCGGGCAGACGAGTCTCGCTCGCGATGGCTCGTGGGAAATTGTGTTTTGGTTATCGGTGCGCCTCGTTTAATTCTGTAAAAATACTGAATACCTACCAGTAGGTAGGAGCAGCAGTATCAAGGGCATGTAGTTAAGGGGCAGGCGAGAGGGTGTGTGAGGATGATAGAAAGGGATATGGTGCTACGTGAAACTGCGTCGAAAAATAATATCATATTAGCAAATGAGTACAGCTTTACTGTATATCTGCAGGTGCACATGTATTTAAAGCCTGTTTCCAATTTTTTTTTTATTATACAACGAGAACACTCGCTTATAATATATTGAATATTGACGTTGGTGATACCCGCTGGGGCATAAGTCGCGGGACACCCTGTATATATATTTCGCGGAACATTTACGAAATTCAAGCATTTCGTTAAACCACCGAATTAGGCATCTGACGTCAGGGGAAATTGAAATTCTTAAATATAATCATTACATATATTTCCAACAGACAAGTTAAAAATGTAAATAACGTCCCGCATAAAAATTTTAGGTACAGGATAGATCAGTGATTGATCATTTCACATGGTCCATATGAGATCCCAAACAAGTAAGTCTACATGTCAGGATACACTGTCTTATACGTCCACGTATAAGACGACTACAGGTATAGGTACATATGTACGTGGAATTCCACTCTAGTACTGTCTTACGTAACATGTATACACGTAAGAAATCTATATGCGAAAATCCGATTAAATGCTCCACGAAGAGACAGTTTAGATTTGCGCCGAGCGATTCTTGGTTATCTGTCCGAGAATCAAAATGCAGTTGCCAAGTCGTATTCCATCGTACGGCATCCTAGTGCATCCTCCAGTTCTACCAACTACCCTTCCTAAAACGTGGATCGCTCGCGTAACAACCGCTACATAACAGGGCGAGCAACATTCGAGGACTATTATTTGAACGGTTATTGGTATGATAGCGCATATCTATGCGTCGTGCATCACGAGCCAACTCTACGGTTGTCATCCTGATTTCCACGACCGTAGATGTTCTGGCACAGATTTCAGTTATAGATATATATATATATATCTCAGAAATACTAGCTGTCTCCTCGAATGAATTTAGTTACATGATTTCATGTATCACCGTAACTGTGATATCATAAACAGATAACTGCAGAAGGCGATTAAAATTATGGTAAAACAGTTTTCAAAGTAGACCTTATCAATATTGCACAGAGTTCATGAGATATTTTATCAGTGCGCGATGTAATGTAAATGAAAATGTTGACTTATCTATACCTAGAGAAATAAATCTATCAAAGTTTTGTAGTTGCTGGTCATAAAATTAAACGTGGCCCTGGACGACGCCATACGTATAGACGTAAATGTTCTTGCCGGGAAAGATACGGTGAGAAGTTTGTGGTCCATTTGATTGGGTCGAATGGCCCATCGGGGAAACGGAAATAATCTTTAAGTTCGACACAGTTCCCGTAGGGCTGTATCAAGTATAGGATAATACCGATATAGAGTGTTTTTCTTTTATTATTCAGGGTGTAAGTTTTGAGGTTGTCAAAGAATGTACATAGAAGTAAGAGAGCAGAGTGAAATACGATGTAGAGATGAAGAAAGAAAAATCGGTAGTAGATAAGGGAGACTGAAAGTCAGACAGAAATTCTATCCCAGTGAAGAATCCAGAGTTCCGATTTTCTATATCTGTATGCTGGGGTATCTAATTTTACGATAGCCTTCGGCTAAATAAGGGATGCTTTACAGTTTTCCGTAAATAAAGTTACAGGCAGAAATGGCAGCGACTCGCCTTTATATTGATTTAACTTAAAACAAAAAACTTATACTTTCAGTAAAATATAATATTTGTCCATTCCCGTTACTCTATCCGTGTATTTCTCCATTGTTTTTCCACTAATTTACCATCGCGATCTCAACCCTCTATCTATTGCCACTTGCTTCTATTCGATCAATGTACCCTTGGTGCCAATTGTCTGTACCTACTGTATTCGGTGTGCTATCTACATGAACGTTTACAACGGAGCGACAGAAAATGAAGTGAAATCATCTGCTGAATGACTGGCTTCTATGTACTTTTATAAAAATTGTCGTTAATCAATAAAAAGATAATATCAAAAAATGGAACATATTTTTATAGTGATCTTGACGTGAGTACAGAAATACTTTCGTTATAATAACATCCACTTTACTGGTATCTCAATTAATCTTGTTAGACAAATAAAAATCAAGAGACTGTTTTCACCTAGGTATCTGTGGTAGCAAGACTAAATTGCAGCTAAAAAAGACCCCTCTTTGGTGACAGACAAAAAGAACTGTAGAGACAGGGTGAATCGTTTGGCACTCAGGTCAATTAGCAGTGCTGCATTAATCAGCCTTTTCTCGTCGAGCCGGAAGAAGTCACAGAAAAGCTCAGTAAAATAGCAACTGGCGCGTTCTTCCGCCACTTTAAGAAAAAAAAAAAAGGAACCCCTGCGTAAGCCATGTATAAATAGTCTTCCGTGGATTACCTGAAGTACGTACATCCTGTTGTATGACGGTACTCAACTTGTCCCCAAAACTGTATTAACGAATTTGCGACAATCATGAAACACTTTTAGGAAATTCATTACTTGAATAAATAAAATCCACTGCTCCAAGTGTCTCTGTACACAGGCGTATGAGGTAAGAGCGTGTGGCGCGGATTTCGAAACTTTTCAAATGTCCTTTCAGTATAAATTTCGCGATAATTTTTATCGAACGTACCCAGAGACATAATCGCTAATTGTTAACCAATTTTAATCAGTAATTTCTTTTTATTATTCTAATTAATTAAAGTTCCTACTATTTTGCTTGGTGTTACGATATTCGACTGAAAGCAAAGCCTATCAAATCGTATCCATAAACGAAAATGTGAAACAACGTAGTTGTATTCCTACAGAGAAGTTATATGGAACTGACTATACCTTACGTTAACTAGTTAGATAATCGGAACACTCTAGACAGGGTAGAGTCCTTTACACCGAGAAGTAAAATTTCTTTTCACTGCTAAGAAAGTTGAGTAGTGCTTTGATTTTCGAGTAACCATGTCGAGAGAGAACTCATCATACTCATCACAATAATTTACGATGTCGAAATAATGAGAAGAGTTGCGCTTACAGTTCCACCTGTTCGTGCTTTTAGTCCGGAGGGACGTTCAGTTCGTAATTACGTAAAATAAAGTGACGGAGTTCAGAGTAAGCCGTATATAAGAATAGCTAAGATGATAATAGCTGCTACTTTGAATTGTTCAAACAATTCGCATTTACAATATAAAAACATTTTATGCGATACTGAAGACTACGAGCTCTCTCGGGGATTAAGGTAAAGAATTGTTTTTGCAATTACCTATACTATTTCACGTGAAAGCTCTTTTACAGGACTGTATATATTTTCATGGAGTTCGTTATCCCACTAAGATTTTACCTATTTTCAAGATTTTATTTTTCTACTCTCCCGCATCCACGCCACAAGCTCACTTGCATCCCCCTGATTGCCTAATCAGATTCATGAGTCTTCTTTCACGTTATTTTCTGCATTCCGCTTGACTGAATACGATTAGGTCGTTCCGATAACTCGATGGAATTTGAATTTATGAATATTGGAATCCAACAACCTGCCGCTATAATACGTCATAGGAAAAAGTCTGCTAGCAAAGTTACGCTCCCCGACTTTAGTGTTTCCAGTCAAGCTTCGTAGGATACACCAACGAATTTATTTCATTTTCTTCTACCTTGTTCTCGGGAGCTTTTCAAGCTCTTCCTTTTGTTCCACGTTCCTTCATTACCGGCACTACGTTCACCAAGCAACGTTCGTCCCACGAACAGATTGGACTTTCGTTACGATTTTGTAATTATTTTGCGTTACAACCCCTTACAATATACCAGGTACCAACTGCACGAGCAACCAGCTTTCTCGTATACCAAAGTATCTATACGTTTACAGAATGTTAAAGGAAACCGTAATATCCAGTAACTGTAAATTATGGCAGCAAATTCTCACTGCAAGCTACTGACACTATTCGAGTTTAATAAACAGAGCTTCCTCAAGTACGAAAGACCGAATTCATAGTTGATGAGACAAGACGAGACCGACGTACGAGAGTCTTGAAGATCAAGGCAAGGTAAGTCCTGCTGAGTCGAGCTGGCTGTCTTAGGCGTCAAATTGGTGGTGATGATGATGGGGGCGGCGGTGGTGGGTTTTAGAGCTGCATCAACTCAACCCGCCACAGGGGAGGTAAAGAGCCTGACGTGGTAAGGGCTGCTTGCGAAGCTCGTGCTCTATTCTGTTGGATAGTAATCTGATACTGAGGAATATGTACATTATGCTATTATGTTTCCAAATAGTAGGTGTGCCATAGATAATACCACGCCATTAGGCAGTTCACAAAAGCGTTCATAAAGTTCGCTAGTGGTGCGTGTCATTCTAAGATTAAAAAAAAGAACCTTTGACTTTGCCCCAGTATGAAGAGTGTTGTTAGATCACGCAAGGATACTTCCCAAGTGACGATAATCGACCTGTGTTAGACATTGTTTTCGCGTAGTAAACCAAAAGGATGAGGACATAAGTAACGTTGAACAGCGTTCCTGATAGTCGAGTGTGTACTTATCTGGCATCTCTTTGCGTACGTTCGACATCCGCGCATCCGTGCTTCCCAGCAAGTCCATTAGCAGTTTTGTTGTCTGTCGTCTCGTCTAACAGCCATTTTCTCCACTCTTGAGCCTCTTCACTTCGCCCGGCATTCCATCCATTTTCCGTCAAACGTACCGTGTACCAGAAGATTTGGATACCTTACTGCGTATACTCGACCCCGTTCAAGCAATTAGAAACGTGGGTATCCAGTTTCAGCGGATCTTCTAGCGAAGAGCTTTTTTTTTTAAAAAAAATCAGACGAAAACTGAAACCCAAAGAAAGTATCTTTTCCCAAGGTAACTTTTGCGCTCTTGCTTATTGTTACGGACTGCAAGGATTTTCCTGTTTTACGTAGTTCTACGGGTGCGAGCCCGTCATGGATATACCGGGTGAGAAATTAAGGTAAGTAAAATACGTTCACGATTATTCGCAATTTATCGACGGCAGCAAAGCTTGCGGTTAGATCGAACGTCCCTCGTTGGTACAGAAGGGATGGCAATCGTGTGAACCCAGCCTTATATACGTGGTGGGTTGTAGATATTGGCGGCTTAATCCCGCGCTCTGCTCTTCCGGCAAATTTATGCACATTGAATTTTGCCCAGTGGAAAAAAAAAATGTGACAAACATATCCCCGTTGCCCGGTTCACTCGTCCCGCAAAAACAAGATTAAACGTATTTATGCGTTCCAATGCAGATAGGGCAAGTCCCCTCCGGAAATGGGCCAATAACTGAACCACTCTCTTTATACGTCTCTCTGTCCCACTTAAAAATTTTTGAAATTCTCCAAAGAGTATATTTACCAAAATTCCTGAGAGATATTTTGGAAAATCATACTACATTATTTTACCGTACAATTACACTGGGCATAATAGCCTCCTACGAATGGTTTAATAACATTCCATTAACGAGCCACACAAAATGGCCCATTCGAATATACATAACTACCCTCATTCTTGCCAAGCCCATAAATCATGCAACTCGTACTAAATATATCACGGTGGTTGGAAACGACCGCTTATTTTCGGCAAATTACAAAAAAAAAGATTCTTTTAATCGAATTTGCTCGAGCGGATAAAGGAGGCCGGAAGTATCGAGAAATAGTAAGGTTATATTAAGTAACCGTGTCACGTATTTCCGTTTCACCAGTTTCTCTCTCTGTCTCTCTCCCTCTCTCTCTCTTTCCCTTACACGATATCCAGACTCTATCCCACGTAGAAACCTTTGACCTCTACTCTTATAACCTCCACTTCCATCCCCTGGACGTACCGAGTATCACACAGCTCGACTCTCGCAGCCACAAGGGAAACCACGAAAGGATCTATCGGGTAATCGAGGAGCATCCAGGTATAGAAAACGACCAATCAAAGCGGAGTGCAAGGTGCAGTGACACTTGAGCACCCATCCTCTAGAGTGCAATACGTTTCCAGATAACGATCAGCCGGCGATCGGCTTCAATTGGTACAGTCTCGTGTAGACAAGGCAGATTCGAAGAAGCCAGGTAATCGTGCTATCTAAAACCCTTG
Source organism: Cephus cinctus (assembly GCF_000341935.2). Taxonomy (NCBI): domain Eukaryota; kingdom Metazoa; phylum Arthropoda; class Insecta; order Hymenoptera; family Cephidae; genus Cephus; species Cephus cinctus. The sequence continues at coordinate 1,036,244 of NW_014332838.1, forward strand.
ACAGCCACTCCGACATGTCAATAGGGCAGTAACCAGTAATTTTATCCCTGTTTATATGCGTCCTTATGGTGCATCTCCATACATCTACGGGCTCCTTTCCACCTACACGACTTTTATCGAGATTACTACTGCCAACCTGCCCTTCCTTATTGGCATATCTGCCGATCACTGACTGTCACGAACCGATTATTTCCGATAGGCAGTAACCGCAGTAACCGCGGTGCTTTGAACCAAACGACTTTATTGCCCAGGATGTCCACGGTAACCATCCAGAACTTCATTGGTACCCAACAATGCGAACAAGTGCTCGGGCTGGTGAAAAGTCACGGTCACGTGGAACTTCTCAAGACCCGAACATACACATTGACGTAATCCACTTTCACGAACGGAATCCTGTTACACTTTTCGTATTTCATGTTTCAGCGAGATCTCGAGCGTGACATTAAATCGCGGTCGCATTATTCAGATTGCACTTAATATGTTTACTAAATTGGGCGAGATTATATCGGCCACTTGTGCGCGCATAATGGCTCTGGTTGCGCTAGGGCATTTTCAATGCACGTGCATCTAGCTTGGCACACGTAGTGCGCGGCTGTTATGACGTTGCTATAATCAAAATATCGAATACTTCCGTGGTATTATTGATATCGTTTAGTACGACCGCGTGTGTTGCATTTCGTCGAGCGTTCAACTGTTGATTCCATCGATTAATACGTCATTGCCGTAAAAATCTTTACGTCGCATCCGGCTCTGCAAATACTTTCCCATTGTCCGTGCTATCGTAACGGCGATGCGCAACGTGTCGTATCGGAATCCGCGTATCGCCCTGGCAAAATGATCGCGCGTTCTGCAATAGCTCAGGGAGAATTTGGTAAAAGAAAAATTGTAACCTACAACACGGTTTAAAGTCAGCTCTCGTTTTATAGGACGTCGATACGAAAAGTGGTTATACCGGCGGGCACGCTGAACGCCTGCGCCACGTTCTCACGTAAGGTAAAAAGTCTATAATTAGTGACATCGTAGCCGCATTATCTGTCCCAGGAAATAATTACCCACCGTCCATTCTCTTCGTTCGAAGGAACGTTCAATTATGCTAATCGCAATGGGGAACAATTGTTTGCCTCGCGTTTACTGTCGCTCGTGAAAACGCCTTGTGCCATCAACGTTTTCCGAGACATCTCCGCGACCGACTGCTTGGCTTTAACCGATCGAGACGATCCGAGATAAAAATATAGTCAATTTTATTTTTTTTAATTTCCGAAGAAATTTTTACCGAGTTCGGGTAACTCGTAAAACATCACAAACTTGATTATCTTGGGTATCCGGTCTCACTTCGATGACCGCATTGCTGACTATAGTCGAGAACAATGAAACGAAAGTGATAAAGTATATAAATACATACCAACTAGGCGATTACAAGGATTGGTATCTATTGGATGACCATCGGCAAAAACTAAATCAAGAATCTATTCTCAGTCAGGACATTCGTGACTCGGGGAAAACAAAATTTGTATTTATTCTACCCATAGCTGAATGAAATTGATCAATAGCGGCTGCCGGCATTGTGTCGAGGATCGCAATCGCGAGCAAGCATTGCGAAAAATTGTTCTACTTGCAAGAAACGAAGGAAAGAAAACAAAAAACAGTCAAAAGACAAACATTAAAGGGGGCATGGACGAGTGGTTGTTGAAAGGAAATACCTATAGGTCCGCAACGAACTGCAGTCTTTGAATCGATTAATTGCGCCCAACCGTCAAGAATGCCCGACGTTACTCTTGAGCCATTCAACTCATCTCCTTTTCAACTGTTTTACCTTCAGATCGCTGACAGCCAATCGAGGGCCCAAATCGTTAAATCCGTCACTACGACGTAAATGCGAAAATTATTTGGCATTTATCAAACAGAATTGCCATGATCTCGAGAGGCTCTACATCGTTTGCCATTGTACTACGATATCATGATGTACTTTCATGACGAGTGGGTATATCCAATACAGTACTATAGCCTTACGTACAAGAGCAGCTATACTTCTTAATTCATTACCGTAATTCATATTGTGATTAGAGTCTAATTGATTTCTCATAGGTTTTCAAAGAGAATCGAGAGCCATGAATACGTATACTGACAATAGAGCACGATTAAGAATCAAATAAATACGTGCATAGAAAGGAGCACGGAGTATAATAATAATAATATTAATAATAATAATAAAGAGGTAGTCCGTATTAATAATATTGAACATTCGATAGACATTTGCAATTCAGATTATTTGCCCCGTGGTACCGTAATGAGTATGTAACTGAAAGATTGACAGATTTATCAAGCCATAGGCATACCCAAGACACTTACATACTTACTTACTAGCATACGTATATTGAAATACGTACGAGTTCAAAGAAATTAAAAATATCACACAGACCTTTTGCGTATCCTACTATGAATCTTCAGGTCAGAGTGTAACGAAGTACATAGCTTTTATCATGTTCATATCGAAGAGATCCAATAACTGATCGATGAACGAGTTACGGCGTACACAGTATAGAGGAGCCTGCAGTATCGTAGAGCAAACGGTTTTAATCGACTTAAACCGTATCTACCGCACAATGGGGTAGGGGAGATAAAATTATGAAAATTCACTGGCCGTTATCGAAATTGCATTACGGGGAAATATTAGCCGTGCCACGGCCTCACGACTTTTATTACGTAGATACTTATTATAATTTTTTTTTTTTTTCTAATTCGGTCGATACGACGTACAACCCCCCATCACCTTCAGACTCGCTCGATGAGCTGCTATTTATCTATGTTATCAACTTATTCAGAATTTCGTGGGCGAAGGGGGCCGAAAACGTGGACGGGGATGACGGTGGGAGAGAGTGCGGTTGGCATCATTGGATTGGGTGGGGGGTGGAGGGGCGGACTTTTTTCCTATTGATAATCGCTGCGTCACGCGGTGATTTTGGTTTTTATCAGACGAGTAGCCATCATATGGCAATCTATCATTCAAGTATATAGGCCGTGTCCGTTTGTACCCCTCTGTGGAATGTATATCTGACGCTACGTACATATACCTATACATATACCGATCAAACGGAAATATATATAGCGCATCAGCTAAATGCAGTCCAGCTCTATACCTATATATACATATATCGTTTTTATCAGTTGACGGTGCACGCGTATCAATCATCAACGTCAGCGAACTGGATTTGCAATAACTCCGTGCTAAAAGTGGCTATCGGTTTACGGGACGAGCAAGAAGCTGCGCGAAGAGGGTCGATTATCCATGAAGAAAAAGCTGCGAAATGCACTGCACTGATACGTCGGATGCGTCGAGGGACTCTGAATCTTCTTTTAGGCCATTCAGCTGTTTGTTTGGTACCCTGGTATAAAATAAGGCCTGCCTAGTCTTTTACTGAAGGTTTTCGTTATTGAGCAAAACATGCGAATCGTGTGAAAAATTATATCAATTATTGTAAGATCGACAGACATCGAGTTGTACTATATATAATTATACGTGGCATTTAGCAGATACAATAATATTGGACTTATTATAGCTTTTTGGAAACCACTTTGTGATTTTGCTAAGAAAAATTTGTTGCAATGAGTAAATTTGTAAATTGAAAAAAGTTTGATTCTTATTGGATACTTATTTTATACTGTGTTTAGTATACGCTATTACCAATACTTGGTACTCGAATGTTCGTTAAAGCTTCGTTGAGTTTGTCCTTCGAATTTCCGTTGATTCAACGACGATTCGTTTTCCGTCAAATAATGAACGAGCTCCCTGGCTGGCTTCGGCGGCTGGTAGCGCTAAGCGCGCTGAAAACTGCATTAAGCAGAATCGCATTTTTGAATTATAGAATCAAAAGCCGAACTACGGCCAAATGGCCATATAAAAGGACTTTAAAGCAAATGCATTCGCGGCTTCCAAATGGAGAGGATATTTTTTTTTACCGTCGCAAAATATATTCCACTTTTCATCCCTATTCCCGGTTATATATTTTTTATTTCATTACAAAGAGAACACGTAAAACTATAACGATGCGTCAGGGCGCGTACCCACTTTCCCTATATCGTGACAATATCCCCAGGAACACGCCAGTGTATATCGTAAGATTGTGACAGAAGTACGACAAAGCACAAGTTTACCGGAAAAAATGACAAATATAAATATCTCCAGCCAATTTTCTTTTCCCTATTTTACCAAAATAAACCCGTCATACGATAAGCATACATAATTGTATTCCACAGATTGTAGGCTCTGTTGTCCAATGATAATTCGAATAGAAAAAGTATTTCAAGGTAAACTTCTATTGCAAAAAAATATTGTACATCTATATATAATTTATTCACTGTCTTATCAACTATCTGCTAACGGGTTGACAAACCCTAAAACGCTATAGGCTCTTAATACACCCTGCAACCTTATTATCCCTATAACAATAAAATGTCCTGGTAAATCAGTCTTCTTGTCAGTGGTGAACGGAGATAGAATCTTACACTTAGTAAAGTACAATAGGTTCCAAGGACATGATGAATATTAATTGAAACGAACCTTTATCAAAATTACGGTTACAACTGACCTCCGCAAATAACATTATAAATTTCTCAAATTGTTCAAAGTGCATTAGAGAGGACGACGTCTCATAAGGTAAGTGTATACTAACGTGCTTTCTCGATCCACCAAAGATAAAAATATGGTTACGTGCATTCTCACGTTGTCCGTTCCACTTGAGATGAGTGATATTTTCATCATGAAAATGCATAGCGCAGCATCCCGTAGCCACGTATCACAATACACCGAAGTTATTGCACATAATAATTTTCATGCACAGCATGGTGTATCCGTAACGCTCAGGTATACATGTACAGGGAGTGTTGGGTTCGTGAATTTTTATTTCGTCTTCACTTTATTTTTCAACGTTAGCGCTTCTGCTGCTGTTGGCAATAGTGGTGGCGATGGTAATAGTTGACGCCGACGGTTGAAGCTGCAACGCCGGTGGCTTTTACAATAATTGCTCGTATATTGTTTAACATGCCGCATAATGTCCTATGTTTACTGTTATTTCCTATCCGCGCGAAAGCTCGAGCATTGGTTGCACGAGATGCAGAGCGACGCTGTGCTTTTGTAATTTCTTTGCAAGAAAATCGCATCGAGGATTTACGAGTTGGTAAGTAAAAAGAAAAGGTGGTATTACAAATTTCTTTTTTTAGTAGCGTTAGATTTTTTTTAATTGTGGCTCAGGTGAAAAATACGAGGGATAACAATGGTCGGTCACCCTTAAGATTTTCATGAGATATTCTTAATCAGCCAGGACGATAAACAAATTAGCTCGCTGGGGTGGGAAAGAGAGTGGATGGTATCGCGAAGGACGAGACGGGTTTTTGACGTAATGAGAAAGGAACAGGAGAGCGTCAGGGTGGTGAAAGGGAGAAAGCGGTAGGTACGCATGAGCGAGAGAAGGAAAGCGAGAGAGATGGAAAATACGTTTACTCCGTCGAAAAGTCATAAAACTTGGTGCACCCCTCAGCGGCGCACGTTGCCCGGAGGGTGGATTTAAAAATTTAATATGCAGCTGGGAAATTAGTTTATCTAATCAGCAAGCAGCAGTTTTAATAACGCCTTGTCTGCACGCCACCGGCCCATATAACCCCTTCTTCTCATTTCCTATAGACCCCCTTATTCAGTCGCTACCCCATAAGTTCGGAACCACGCGTTCACCCTCAAGTCAGTTCCCCATTGTTCGACACGTTCATCCGGTCTGATATGAATGATTCGACAGAGTGTAACAAATCATGGCGCACGTAAGGGTGAACGTAAGCTTCGGAATAATGTACCTTCCGTTTAATTTAAACCAGGAAAAACATTGCGCCACCCTCGTATGTACACGTACCTGCCGTATCTCTATGTATATCGTAATGACATCAGCCGCCAAGAGGAATGATAGTACTCGTGATTACAGAGATGCAAAAGAAAATTCAGCATTGATTTAAAAAAGCATTGTGAACTGGCCCTGATACTCCGATTGAATTAACGTAGACATTGAATTTTGAACGTTGTTATCGCTACGCGAATTAATATTGTCACGCTGCAGGTTTCCGAGGAGCGTATTGAAAACAGCTTGGGGATATCGGATGGTGGCGGCATTACAACGTAATCCTCAAGGATGGCGTGGGAGTGGGGAGGGTAGCGAGGATGGATCGTGAGGTGTGACGTATTTCCTTTATGCGTTGGTAACACCCGGGGTGCATTGTATACGGCTCTTGTATAGAATGTAGAGAGGCTGCAGGGCGCAGATGAGAACGGCGGTAGCTAGGGGGTGTGGAGGCGAGCTAGGTATCCCTGAACGCGAGTGGGGGGGAGGGGGGTGAAATGTCGACTGGGACGGGGGTTGTTGTGGTGGCCCTTGGAGTAATTTGTTTGCGGCCGAGGCGGTGAATGCGAGGGATCAACCGTGCGGGAAAACGCATCTGTATGGTTCAGCCGGGTTGAATTTCTGAAATCCACCCCCGTGAAGACCATCGCGATAGAGGGTGGTACGAGCGACCGCATCATCCACTCACGACCCCTAATAACATGTGTCAATTATGTGCGATTATCCGGATGTAACGAGCTCACCGTAAACGCGTCTACTGTAAGGAGTTGCTTCCTTGCCTAATAGTCCTATATCGGGTTGCACCGAAAATTATGAGAAACGGGTAATCCAAGTATGAAAATTCTTTTTTTTTTTTTCTTTCCTCTCTTCGACAACCAATTTTCGCGTCGTGAAAATCTCTTGTGGAAGGCTGGACATAGTATCTGTATGTATGAGTATCAGTACTACCTACGTCCTAAATAATGTAGCTAGTGATTTTCCAACGTTTCAACAGTGAATAATACAGTTTCCTTATCAACGTCGCGCTATTCAGCAGTGGATGCGCTTGGCTGCCTCCGAAATTATCCGGTTTTCTTCCCTCCGTGAACCGAACCACTGGGTTCACCCTCAACCACCCCATATTTCTACGTGACTGGACAATCGTCCAGATACCAGAGTTCAAGTGGCCCGTAACCCAGATTCCCTTGTCTTGCAGAATATATATTCGGCCCGAAAGCGTTAACTGCGAAACTTTGCAAATGTTCCCGTCGTTCCTCGCCAAGCGATAACTGGACTTGCTTCCGTAACAGGTGGCGATACTAGAGAGCACGTGATAGTAAGAAATAAAAGAAAAAAAAAAAAAAGAAAGAGAAATAAAGAAAAATATTCGAGAATCTCGGAGCGGGACGATTTCGTACTGCCGGTGTGCCACTCGATTTCTTCAAGTTTCAGGAAACAGACGAGCCGTCACGTTCCGATACTCATGTTCTATGGTAGAAAAGAAAAAGTTTCACCAGACGCGAGAACAAGTGCAACCGATACTAGTAACACGAACCGATAATCCCAAATCGGATTCGATTTTATATACTGTTCTTGAGTACATATACACATAGCGATTTCTCTGAACGTACTCTGACTACATAATTTACAATTATTCATACCTTCAAGGAGCAACGTGTTTTGATTAGATATACATAACGTAGTACATGACTACTGTATGTATACATAAACATAATACCCTGAACCCCATTAGATTTAACGATCAATTTGAAATCTGATAAGTTCAGATTGCGCAAGCATTCTAAACACTCTTAATCATTTCTAAAGATACAGACAGAAGCGTGAACCGCAGTCACGACTGGCAAATTAATTGTCTGCCTAAGCTTCGTAAGGACATATGTATATATTACATAGGTACATATTATACCTATATAGACAAGATATGTATGTAGCTATGTGTACATGCATGTACACAGAGATCCATCTGCCACTATTCAACTTCGAACTCAGTCAGCTAACTCCGGTTCCTCTTCCATCTGTAGCTTTGGCACCAGTGGCACTTACATCCTCCAGCGAGGGCCAAAGTCCCCCTCAATTTAGCCCATCGCACTAATGGATTATTATACGCCGCTGCTGCATGAAAATGATCCACTGTCTAACGAAAAGCGCCTGTACTTATCCCGAACACTCCGATACGTATCGATATGCCGTTTTGTCCTTATTCTTCTGGTTACAGCCCCTAACGTTAATGCGGCATAGAAGACAGCACTTTTTTTTCATAAATGAAATTAGAAACTCGTTCGATTCTCTGTGGGGAAAGTAGAAGGAAATTGAATTGAGTGTCGATAGGAGGGTTGCAGGGGTATTGATTGTTTTCACCCCAGTTCGGTTTTTAACGGTAAAACTCGCGAAAAGGTTACTCACATTACGCTACAGTGTCACGTAATATATTTACCGATATTAAAATGTAAATTGAACAAGTCAAATTGCTTAGGGTTGGACGGAAGAAAGGGTGGGAGGGCGATAGTGTATGGCGAGCACTCTTGAACCGAAAAACGTGGTTTGTTTGAAAAATTTGTCGAAATCTTCTCGGTATGCCAAACAATCTCAGCATTCTCGAGTGTATGGGTTATGGGGTAGCAAGCCACTTTGCCGTCGCGCGAGGGTGGTTTTGGAAGGGGTTAACGAAATTCATGTATTCGCCGATACATTAATATTTAATACGGCTTCGAAGTCACTTGGTTATTTTAGGTATATTATCTATGCGTAAACATAGTGAAATATGAATTTCAGGCTGGGTCTTCGGGGCCTCGCAAGTTCTAGTGTCTTTACGCCTGAGGAGAATTTCAATATGGGTCACGTGTCATTCAGGAAACTCATAAAACGAAAAATCAACTAATCCTCCATATGACAAATCGTTTATAATAAATAAATAAACAAGGGACGAAACAACCAATCTGAAGATGACAGACAATCGATAAACGGATTCGAGGAAACAACCCCTACGATTTACTGAAATTATTCCAGCGATGCACCTTTATATCCCTAGATAAATTCGCGGCCAGTAAAAACTGTCCGTCTAGGGTATTTTCACTAGGCACAACTGTTTATTTAGTTTTTCACTTGGCCTCGCATTTGCTGGGTTGTTGAGCGACCAAGAGCGCGTATAGATCAAACAACCCCCCAAAACCTCACTGCCTTTTTCCGCTTACGTTTTTCATCCCCAGTCTTTTTACCTTTTTCTCTTTCTCTTTCGACAGCCTACGATGCCTTTTTTTCTACGCGGCCTTCGTCCCTCTCATCCCCACTCTCGCCTCATCCTTTTCCTTCTGTAGTCTTGTTTGATCCACTTCTCTCCAACACTTTTCCGGATTCCCAATTCTCTGGGGTATTTCCTCTATTACACGAAGAACCCTAAAATAATCGAGAAGCCTTCACCGATATTGATGTTGAAAGGACTCCGTGACGATTGATTAAAATTGTGTGATCCCAAAACAAGCCACACAATATCCAATCTTTATAGTTATTTTTGTCTTCTCTAAATAGGTCTAATATTTCCAAAAAAAAAAAAAAGAAAAAAAAAACTTCATCACTCACGAACGAGGAGCCGCAGCGAATGAATAATGCTGTACTGACACTCGAATCGCCCAGGGTACTTACTGTTAGTACTCAAGGGTGGTATTGCAGTTTCTGTCGTTAGACTAGAAACAACCGGAGAATTGACGTGCCAGAGACCGCGGGCGCACAAGAAGAAACTTTATTCCCTGACGGTTTGGCTAACGAGTGCCAACTAGTAGTTCCGCGTGCGGAATCCCTGACAAGTTTTCCTTGATTCGTGTTAGGATTGACGGGTGAGTTTATTTTGCGGCCCTTCGAGTGAAAACTGTGTACTGTACGCGATACGGACAAAAGGTGTGCATCAACTGTATTGGAACAGTGAAAGAGAGAAAGAGAACAGGGAGAGTGTCAGACGTGCAGCAGCCGTGGGTATTCCCGGACGAGGGTGCTGACATCTGTCGCCGGGCTAATGCACCGTTGCATAAGAAATTCTCGAAATTAACTTAGACCCGTTAAATTCCAAAGCAGAAGAAAAGGAAGCGACCTGAAAGTAGAGCTGAACATAAAAGCGAAGAAGATAAAAGGAAACAGAAGAAAAGAAGGAAAAGTCCCCAGACGAAATCGTTATTGAGGCGGTTAAGCTAGACTCTCCTAGCCGGCGTCGCCATCACCCATTTTGTTTTACTCCCAGCGTCGTTTGCTCTCTTCTTCTCCGCTTTTTCCTCGTTCCTTTATCAGAGCCTGGTCGACGGGTTTCCCAATCCAAGCGCATCCCAGATATACTCCCTATCTAATCGATCGCACGAAATTTCACGTTCACGTGACCATAGACGTCAAATCCTCACCCACCGGATCCTCTCCTCTCCCAGGATTTAAGGGCACGTCTTAATTCGCCCTGCGACTCGACACCTTCGAGGCGCGTTCCAATTTTCTCAGCCTCTAATCGCCCGACCCTTAACCTCCGAGGCAAAAGGACTCCCGGAGGAATCAAGAATTTGAAGAACGCCGAAGTGGAATCGCCTTAAAGCGGCTGCTGACACGACAAAGAAAGGAGCCACGGATGCCAACTAGTCAGCCATATTAGAAACTCAACCTTCATCCACCCCCGACCCTATTTTCCCTGCTAGGAACCCTTCTTCGCTTCATCCAACTATCTACGTATGTATATAGCTATGCATAGACTAGCCGACTATACCTATATACACTTCGCTCCATACTGGCCTCTCCTTCCTAAATCTTTAAAGGATGACTCTTATCCTTGTCACAGGGTTTACGTATAACCATCTTCCTCCAGATAGATATAATACCTATCTACAGTACGGGGTAGGGTGCTCCGAGCAAGGACCATGCATCTCCTGGCTAATAGAGCCAGAGTGTTGCCCGCATGCCCCGCCGCCTTCGATCAATTTATTATACTCACTTAAGCCAGCTACTTCATTTTATTTTTTTTTCTCTTTTTTACATCGACTCGCTTCACGTTATTGACCGTGTCTCACCTACTTATCAGTTTATATTTACCATTTCGGATTCGTTTTTCGTAAAGCCATCTTACCGTGGCTGTATCCATGGCATAGAATATATGTATATATATATATATACACGTATGGCCAGAGATGCCTACTTGTATCCATGCCGTATACATATTAGATACTGCTTTTCTCTCTAGACTTCTATGCAAAGACTAGTCCATAAATGATTATAATGCGCCGGTAGTTTGATGTTTGAGTAATAGCACATCCCGCGAACTCAACCGACAAGAATGCCCCGTAGGCGAGGCTGATCCGAGACTTTCGATTAGTATTCCGCATCTACCTGAGCATCCACAGTTACCTATAGGTATCTTATGGTAAACCTTAGTTTTCTTCGCGAAGTCCATACACTTGATTCTCGTTACTCTATGTCAGAGATACAACTGGATGCTGGGTAGAAATAGTACCATATACATCTTGCCGTAGCGAAAGAAAGCTGAGAATAGTATTATACCGTATACGTGTGCGTGTCCAGAAGTGAATTATGCCCAACGGAAGCAGAAGCTACCGAACCGGGGAAATCTGTTGTTCAATACCTAAGAATGGAGCCTGGGACATCGGTGCGATTTCGTAATATATATAGTGTATGTATATAGAGTAAACGAGTAACAGTCGCAACCCCCAAGGAATTTTACGAGACCGTCGCGTCGGCTAAGACTCGACTCCAGGAGTATGACAGTTTCCGGCGTTATCTTTTTGGGCTGCCTGCTAAATTTTCAAGGCAACATAAGGAAGAAGGTTCCGGGTTATGACGATAAATATGAGTAGTGATAAAATTCATTGGCCCCAAGTCGCCGAGTAGCGATCGCCCTGGGGCTCAGTTAGGACCCCACTTATGCTCGCCTACAACCTACAAGGATCTTCTGGCTATGTATCTCTCGTCCTTCGGGTTCGGATAGGTAGATATACCTTATACTTTGAGTATTGTCCCTGTAGGATGTACAAAGCGCTTTACGTAACCTGACGTAATTGTACACGATTTTCGGATGAATATTTATTTCGAATTTTGCCAATTCATTTGTACAAAAACAACTAGGATCAAAATAGAATCACACGAGAGTAGACGGACCTATTACTTCCGGTCCCGTAAGACATATCGTGTAGGTAAAACGCGTCTTACAATCATTATTTCTTTCCACTTACGTTTATATCTATTCTTCGCTTACTAACATTCAGCATTCTCTAGGCTGAACCTGCACTAACCCCCCTTCTTGTATTCCTTTGTAGGACAATATATTTTTCTTTTGTAATTTGTAAAACAAAATCTGACTTTCATTTGTTCCGCCTGATATCTTTCCTAAATTCCTAACAGTCGATTCTGGCTCGAACCCGCCTTTTTGGCACGATCCGGAAAACCGTATCGTGCGAATAGGTTACAATATGTATTTATATATATATAAATAGAACGCAGGGCGCTGATCACGAGTTAAGATAATTTTTTACGAAGTGTATGGATAGTTCGACTACTTTGGTTCGAGAGTTTCATCTGTAGATCATACCGGCGTGCTAAGTGTCGCTTGCCGAATACGGAAAATGGACAGCAGGGAAACTACAAAGCCTTTGAATGGCCCTATTGTATATACGTACGCATAGGTAGCAGACAGTATTGGCGCAGCAAGGTTTGCAAGAATGGAAAATAGCAAACGAAGAAGTGAAAAGGAAACAAAGTAAAGCTAGTATAAAGAAAAGTGGATTATTCATTGGGTTGATGTACGTTACTTATACTGGCGATCGGTCCGTATAAAAAAAGTCCATTACGTAAAATGTAGATATACATATGTTAAACTAATAATGCAGTACGGAATCAATAGGAATGACCAATAGATAACAAAAGTACGGCTTTGCTCGTAATGAACCGCGATGGCCTATGGGATAAATATATCTTTTATACGTAAGAAATGCTACCCAGCACGTAACTTCAATATTGGCTAGACAAAGCGATTTATTTATCAATCGAAGCTTATCCCAATCAGCCGCAAGCTACACTCACTGTTGTGGCTCGTTCACCGTCATTACCGAATTCACTGTCGACGTCAGATATGCGCACCGGTTTCTTTTTCTGATTTTTCTTTTTTTAACCTCCACAACGGTCTATTGGATCAAACGGAATTGCGACAGATAATTTTTGTTGTACTTTCGCGAAAAGTCCAAAAAAAATAAAGTCGATAAATACGGCAGCAGCCGAGTCGCGGGAACTTGCAAAGTTTTGAGAATAACCTTTCTCGAGAAACGTTGACGGAGGCAGAGATAATAAAGAAAGAGAAATAAAAAAAATAAAAAAAAACAAGAGAAGAAGAACAGTTGAAATTATAAGTTGAAGCCGCTTAGCGTACGGGGGAAAAGCAGGAATGTCTTGGGCAAGGGGGATGGGAAGACAGTATAGGGAAAGCCAAGTAAGGAAAAGTGGAGGTTTGAAGTGTCAAGAAGAGAAGGAATATAAAAAGCAGAAAAGAGCCAGTAACGGGTTGAAGGGGGGCGGCGGGACCTCTATTTAAAATGGCACGCTTACTACCCGCGAGGGATGGGATAAGAACCGTTCTTATAGCAAAAGAGAAACGACGTCCCACGAGATAGCGAATAGAATGTAACGCAATAAAATGTATGCGAGATAAAGAGGTATGAGTAACGAAACGGATAGAAGAGAGAGAGAGAGAGAGAGAGAGAGAGAGAGAGAGAGAGAGAGAGAGAGAGAGAGAGAGAGAGAGAGAGAGAGCGAGAGTAAGAGAGACAGAGAGAATGAGGGAGAAAAAAGTCTCAGAGGCAATGCCAGAAGTAACGAAAGGAAGAGAAGGAGAGAAAGTCCAGGGAGACGAAGAAAGGTGAACACGGTTCAATGGAGATTTCAAGTTTTTCCGTCTCCGAGAGCAGGGCGAATAATTGAGGCTGAAAAGGTGTTGACCCATGGGACAAAACCGGCCTACGAGATGAGAATGGTCAAAATATAAGTGGATCCAGTGTTTTTCGCGACAAAAGGCAATCCCTAATGATCCTGACCCAGATAGAATCAGCATTTATCCCACTGAGACGGCTGGGGACCAATAACGTTTATCGTCCTTTTCTTTTTTGGGCGACGCGGTGCGCCGTGACGCAGAAAATCCCAACGTCGATCCGTGTGATACTGTGATATACATATAGTAGATAGGAGGACAGAGGCGTTCACCGAGCGTCGCGACGCTACGACCTCAATAAAGAATTACAATACCGCGTGAGACTCGCATAATTTCGTCCCTGGTATGTGTATGGTATATGTACGATGAGAACAGGGACAAACAACCCCTATAGAAATCCTAATAGAATGAACTCGCCAATGCGAATTTAGGTGGCGCGCAAAAGAGTACTCTTGCGAAAGTAATGGCGCGACTACTTCGCGATAAAAGGAGCTCGTCGGCATTATTTCTCAGCCGTCTCGCGAGGACGAGATGGACCCTGCTACGGGGAAAGGGAAAAAGAGACCGTGGTGTGTGTGACTGAATAAAAATGAAAGACGAAGAGAAGAAAAAAAATATATACGTATATGTAAGGAGAAAGAGAGAGAGGAGGAGAGCCACAGCTCGGATCGTAGGTAACGTTTTTCGAATAATCTCGCGCTCCCGTTGCTCAATCGAGCGAGAAATGCGTATCCTCGGCAACCGGTTCGAGATTGCCGTAATTTCGATGCAAAACCTCGAGCATCCCGTGAAAACAGAGAAGATCCCGAGGTTTCGGCTGTTCTGGATGCTGGGCCCGAATTCACCGATCTCGTTCGAAGAGTAAGAGGACTACAGTTTCGGTGCCGTCTAATTTTTCCCGTCGAATTTCATAAATAAAAAAGTTTTCTCCAGCATCCGACAAGCCGACAAAGTCCCTTACGGAGGACGGGCCGAGGGATCCAAAGACTACTATATTTATAGGTTATGATAGTTTTTCACAGAAGACAACGTATCGTCCTATCTTCCGCTATCTATATACTAATACGAGAGAAAAGGCTCTCCTCTCCCTTACTTACCGCTTTACGCGAGATTTATTTTCAATTTCGAATTCGGCTTTTATTTGCGAGATTTCTACCAGAGAGGGTCGCCTCCCCCGTCCCTCTTTCCCTCTCGTGTACGTACGAGAAGACACCCTTATCCTCGTCTGCGTTTCTTCTCTGTATTTTACGACGTGATCAATCATATTTGTTTTCCTTAAATCGAAGTGTGTCCCAAGACACGTTCGAAGCCCCGGAGAGACTTTGACACGCGTGAAAATCATTTCAATCGCAGGAAGATTTTCCTGACAATTATGTCAGTCGCGCGAATGTACATCTCTTTATCGGGTACAGTGACGAATAACGTGTTCGTAGAAACGAAGGAGAAAGACGCCATTGATACCCGGTAGTCTGTCGGGAAGCTTGATATGTCGCATTCTATAGTATATGGTTACTGAGGCAGTAAATAAACCTGTCCCGCCTTAAAACAACAAAAGTGTTTTCTCGAGCCGAGTATCTCTCGAGCAATTTCACAGGGTAGGTAGCATCACGAAGGGGACGAAAGGAGCAGCCGCAATATTTGTCAGAACCATCCCCTGCAGGACAAATTGAAACGACGTGTTACGAGATAGAGTTCTCGAGATGTCCGTTAGATCCCTGCGTTTATACTTGGCGCCCAAGTGCGGTAAACGCTCGGGGTAGTGAATTTCACGAAAGCGAACTAAATGGAAATCAGCCCCGACAAAAAGTCACTCACTTTTCTTACATTTCCGTCGCTATCCGGCAAACAGATATCGCTACGTGCATTCTTCATACATAAACAATATCCGACTGAAGGAGTATCGCGACGGGTAATAGACTTTTGAGTATCTCGGAGATTGTCTTCTAATACAATTTTTCTTTGTTAAGATTTCGCGACACCAGCAACCATAGCAAAAATTGCTTTTCCTCGCGTGAAAACTTTTTCGTTACCCTGTATAACCCCGCTGCCAGTTGGTTAGCTTCCAGTAGGATCTAAACAAACGAGCTGAATATTATGAGAGAGAAAAACGAAGAAATGGAATTTTCGCGAAGAGGCCAAATTGAAATTCAAACTGCCAAATAACTCGGATCCCTTGGCCACCCTCAAGGCTATACATTCTCTCTCTCTCTCTCTCTCTCTCTCTCTCTGTCATTATATCCCGCAATGATTTCTATACCCACCATTCTCAATCCTGGCGAATTATATCGCGCTGGCTTGAGCAGTCCGTAGCGCATTAATCGCCCAAGAGTATCGGTAAAGTTTGAAAGAGCAGGCGATTTAGAGTGTCGGATGACTTTACGGATAATCTCGCTGTACCTACAGAATAATACAATACCGTGGATATTGTTATTCGGTTGGCTCCACTGCGAAGCTGATCCAAGTTAAGCTGTGGTCTATATATACGCGAACTTTCGATCCTAAAGGGTTAATGTTCCTGTGCCTATTTCCCAGAATACGCAAAATAAAAGAACTCCGTCACTTCGCAATCTCATTTGTTCGTAACGTTATATCGAATGTCGGTGGACTTTTCACAGACGTCTTATCTAGATTTACGTAAACGAAAATTTTTTACACGGCATGACTATATTGAATCTTTTTCCTATCGAAAATCCCCGATTGATACCGATCACATTGATCAGAAGCACAATCCTATATCCTATAGAAATTATGCAACTTACATATCGGCACCAAGACTGTGACCTTAGCGATCAGAGTTAGCGCCCATTCCCTCAATCCGCTACCTAATAAAGACATCGTTAATTTTCGCGAGACGCTCATTAATAATGCTTCAGAATTTTATAGCGAGAACCCGCCACGTTATAAGTGAAGTCTTTGTCTCGAGTTCTCTTCCTGTTTTGTAACCTTCTCCACGCCCCATGGCCAGAGATGAGAAACTTTCTCAAAACCCTTTCTCCGAACAACCCTCACACACACACAGACTTCGTGTAACATGATACGGCGATAGAGCTTAAAAGTTTCGGATTTCTCGATGAAAAATAAATGATCCTCAAACAACACAAAGTTAGCATCTTTGTATAAAACGATTCAGACACCAAGTGTAACGGTATTAAAATTAAAAAAAAAAAAAATACGATGTAACATATAACGTATCAAAATATTTCAACAGTCAGTTGACACTATTAAAAATTGAGCTAATGAACTGTTACACCCGTCAATGATAAGGTTTCACCGAAGACCTTGGGACCCGGCTAATAATGAATTTTCAAAAAATCCAACACATTCAATTTAGTTATCAAAACTACTGTGTCCTTTCCATCAGTCTGGGCTCTGAGCCTTTCTATGAGCCAGCGCACGAGAATACCTCGTACGTTCAAGTAAATGCTGTATGTTGTATATCCCCAAAGCGAAGGACTCGCGTACGTATCTCCTTGGTAATACGCACGTATAGCATATTATACCACAGTATACATGTACACATAGGTGCATCTAAGACACTAACTAAAATTGTAGGCCCAGAACATATATACGCCTTTTCCCTAATTATATGCCATTACCTGACAAAGCTGTGTGGAGGTAGGTCGGCCAAGGAAGCGGCTTCGTGTGTATATTCTCGTGTATTATTCGCGTGTATACAGACGACTGTGACGCGTGTAGAAATTATACACATTTATATATAAGGTACCTGCAGGGGATGGAGAAGGGTTGGCATGTTCCACGTGAAATTGTACTGGGATCGAGTATGTGCTGTTGTAGGGTGAACGAGTATCTATTGTCCTGTAATAGGTGGGTGGCGATGGAGATGGAAGTGGAACTGAAAGAGCCTCCTATACGCAGTACTTTGGCAAATTATTGACATAAATTAGAAGCGCCGATCGATATCCGCCGGTTCTGCGTAGTCAGGACGTAGGCGAATACCCGTTAAATAATAAATGCCTTAGCAGGCGGAATCGGACTTGGCGTAACAAATTAAAGGAGTCTAGAGGAAGTCGGCTGTCACTTGTACTTTTAGACGTAAAAGGAATATAGCCAACCGATGGATATAAAAGCTAACCTCTTATAAACTTATTTATTCACTTTCTAGTATACCAAATGGCATAATAGGATATAACCACTACAAAGGCTTCCGTTATATCGAATTGCTGCAGCTATAAGAATAGTGGCAGAAATGAATATTCTCAAGTAAAAAAAATATATGGTTCAGGTACAAAACATATACGACTCATATATGGTTTTGACTATGTATGAATAGTATATAAATCATATGTGAACTTAAATTATTGACTCGTAAATTATTCATTAGATTTTCTCGAAATTTACAGCAATACAATTATAATATGATTTATATAGTATCCATACATGACCAAACCAATGTACGAGATGGGATATGAACCAAATAAACTCGTATACAGACAATTTTTTTTTACTTGGTTCCCGAGACTTTGTTGAAGGCTCCCGATGGGTCCTTGTCGAATCGCGTTACACTTTCCAGTCACGCAAGCGCGTTCCTCCAGTAACGCGAAAAGCACAACGATATATCTAAAAGTGTTTCCGGTGGAGGAAGCACTGATTTTAATTTGTCATTTCGAGTTGAAGCGGCGCTCTACGGAAATCAATTATAACTTTGGAGACGGTAACAATAATAATAAGCAACGCTGTAGGAATGCATACTCATTCGAATGCATCGAGCAACTAATATTAATTCCATTTCGTACTTGGGCCGACTTGCGACGCTCTAATTATTCATTGATTTAGTCCAAGCACCTGGGGATAAACCGTCGTCTACGCGATCTCCAGATAGATAACCCAGAGACAAATGTTTTCGTGACAGAATATCCAGCGGGCTTTGCGCGCCGTTCTATCCTTTTTTCACGAATGTTTCTTACGCTACGAGTTTCGCGATATATTTGTCCGGTTGTCCCAAATGACAAAAACAATTTGTCCGTCGAGAGAGCTTTGGCCCGGGACACGTTTCCAGTTCGCGGTTTAGGTAGAATCGTGGTAAATATCGTGACGCAACACCCGGTACCAGGGACTTCCATATTTCTTGCCTGTGTATGGATACTGCGTGACTCGTAAGGTACCTCGCTGGACTACGTTATACCGCTGCGAAAAAATTGAAGTTAATCGACCGTTCTGTAGGTAACGTCGTCAGTCTTAAAGAATTTGCGAATTGTGCTGGAGGCGATACGGAAAATTCGATTCCCTCGGTGCTTCTTAGCCACTGCTGCTCTACCCTCTTCATAATCGAACCACTTTAACGTCCAGGGCTTCGTAAATCGACGCGAAAGGCAGATGGCATACTTTCAAAATGTATCAAACCATGAAGATTCTTCTCTGTGTATATTTGTCTCCTTGTGCCTTTCGAATGAAAATTAAGCAGGGACTTTTCTCCTTGCTTACTTTTACCTTGCCCACCCTTTGCTCTCTTGCTTTGGAGATTCTATCGGTTTTGAGTGAAAATTACGAAAATTCCGTTATTTTTATCGGCAAATGGTAAAATACATATGGTACGTGTATCGTTCGAATAAAAAGATCAATTAAGAAAAAATATTCGAAACAAAGCAAATTAACCGAAGGTGACGGCATAATGGAAAATTCAAGAGCAGCAAACGTAACCGCCGAGAAATTCTCAGGAGACGAGAGGAAGGTAAAGACGACAAAAAAGTAGAGGCAGCTTTGCGCGAAGATAGAAGCCCTGACAGCCGTGACGAGAACACGAGCGGCGTGACGAGACTTCGTCAGATTCCACGTCGTTACGGAATCGCCACGGAACAATCCTTGTCTTGCGGCGAATCCCGCAGAAGATGTACTTTGCAGACAAGTTCTATGCACGGTCACTACGTGATATCCCGTCGAAGGATGTGAGATAGAACAGGACAAGAAAGATTGTACTCGTAGCAAGTAATCGTGAGAAGAAATAGGCAAGGGTCAAAGATGGCTGCGCAGGTAGGCAGCTGTACGTACTTTTCATAGATATTCAGATACAAAGGGAAGTCACGATAAACTAACAAGCTACTGATTCAAGTATCAGAAATCTCTGGACCTGATTAAGCATCGTGATTGATCTTCATTTATTATCCTCAATAGACTATACAAGAACGGGTTGCTTGGTTCGTAATACAAGATATACCAGATAGGTAGGACGCACGACGTAAGGCGAATTTCCAAAGTTTGCCTTTCGCCAAGTACAAATGTACCGTGAAAGTGTCTTTCGAAAGCTCTTGGATTTCGGAAATCGGACGATGTCAGGGGACACTACGAGCTTCGAGGAGAATTTGAAAGCTCGTCGCTGCCCACGTTTTGTCGTGTTTGGCAAATAACGTTCTAAAGTCATATAGGATAAGGTAGGTACCTAGAGAATCCCTGTCGCTTAAATCAGACTTTACTTACTAACGGAACACGTACGTATGTACAGGCGATTCAAGAAGAATACACGACCCGGTTTAGAGAGCAACGGAACTTTGTCATAATGGAATGTCTGTCGCTCCTGAGAAACTCGTTTGAGCAACTTCGCGTCTCTTGGCCAACTTTGGAAAGGATGGTTCACGGCAAGTGGCTGCACGAGGATTAGACCGAGGACTCTCGAAATTCGAAACCTGATGGCTCACTCAACGATAACCGTTGATCTTTGGATTTTATCCAAGATGGAAGGTACATATCTCCGAACTCGTAAACTTTTGACAGCTGTAAATCAACACGTTCCTCGAGACGCGCTTCACTGTAGATGGCAGGTGATATTTTTATAAGCGATACGTAAACTTTCAATGTACATTCAAATTTGGGTAATCAGATCCAATCCACGTGATTAATTACCCCAATTAATGAATTATCAAAATTCATCTCTGTATAGTCAGTATCCTCACATGAGAATTCTATAAGCCTCAACTGTATCTCATGATTAATTAAATAAAATAATTTAGTCTATTCAGCCATAACGTAAAAGTATCGCCTCCTATCCCAAATGAAACTTCATATTAAAACTTGCTATCCGATCTATCCTACTTTATGCTTCGCGTTTAAGTTCAAACGACTTATTCGCAACCGTCGCAACGCGGCCCGTGGATAAATACCGTTTCCGTTATATTAGACAAGTAGAAAAGATCTTTAACCTACATCTCTCTACGTATTATACGACACGACTTTAACGACTACTATTAACGACTATTTTTACCATTCTTATACTTCTTACTTCTCAGTCCCAATCCCACTGTTTCCATCGCTGTACTTTGCCTACGTTATTCCCCAGCGACATTCTTGCAATCATTCCCCACGTTACCGAGCTTTGCCAAGCAAAGCTTCAGCACGACTTCCGGACGATATTCCACGTAGGAGCGAAGGCTACCTATATAGTATATCCCAAGCTACCCAGACATACCTACGAAAGGGTAAAACGGAACTCGAGCTTCCAGTTGAC
The DNA here is from genome assembly GCF_000341935.2 of Cephus cinctus. NCBI lineage: Eukaryota > Metazoa > Arthropoda > Insecta > Hymenoptera > Cephidae > Cephus > Cephus cinctus. The sequence continues at coordinate 1,057,533 of NW_014332838.1, forward strand.
CAGGATGAAGGCTCGGGCTTAAACTCATGAAATTATTCACGCCTGAGAATGCTCCTCTATTCGGATGTAGCCAGCTCCCAGCCTCCGCGAGGATTACGACACCTTGTCCATGAGGAACAGACAAATACGGAATTCGCAATTTCTCCCTTAATTTCGCAGACGGTCAGAATCCCGGAAGAATTCTCCCGTGCGATCAACGTAAATTACGGTAGAGCCCAGCCAACGCCCTCGAGTCTTCTGCCACGTGATCTTGATTTTCGGAATCGGTATACAGCAAATAGCCGTAGTGACGTCGAAGCCGAGATCAGGGCCAAGAAGCGTGAACAGTTATTGCAAAAAGGTGGCAACGCAATGGTAGTTCGTGAGGGTTCGCCTTGAGTACCGGAGCGAGCTGTGTTTCAGGCCGTAACCTCTAAGAAAGGTTGCGGCGAGTGAAGTAGAGCACTTGTCCTAATTAATTTCACCTAACGACCACACCTGTACTTTAATTATCACGAAACAACGATCCCCCCTCCCTCCTCCCCCCCGTACCACCCCACTCTGCTCCACCGGTCCCTCTTAACTTAACGTGGGAATATTTGTCACCGAAGAAGAACAAAAAGACGAGAGCATCCCTCCTGTATCTTTAGTCGTTATCTTTAGCCATCCTTTTCTACACTAATATCCAACCTCGTGAATAACCTTCTTCCTCGTACCTACCAGACCCACGTTGCTAAGGGTTCACCCTAATTATCCCTAATTCGCTGGAAAATAACGAAAATCGCTTTTCCGTCTTACCAATTCGTCAGCGTCCTGTGATTAGATCCCTTGAAAATCGACAATTAGACCATTTAATTGGTTTGTGAAAACTTTTTATATTTCAACGTCAGCACTCATAACATGCTTTAGAGCATATTTCGCGTACGTACATAGTATATAATGTTTTATAGTATTCATCAATGTATGCGGTGCCTGGTCTGCTATCAACTACGATAAACACGTGGCGTGCGAAAGGTGAAACGTATCCGAAGGAACGTGCCGGCATTTATCGGCCATAGATGGACGATCCGGAATTTCAGGCCAACTCGTCGTGTGTTACTGGCAAAGGAAACTAATAATGTCGCGGATTACGATCGAGCAGACAGTCGAGCGATGTTTCCGTAGAAGCTTCGGCGAAAAACAAATGAATGTTTTTAGAGCGGACTGGTCGGGGAATTAAAAATACATCTCGGATTGTGTATTTGTACCGGGATTGCGATTCATGGGCTCCGGGCCGGTTCATCAGCCGTCGATTGTTCGCACGGAAAAGTTAATTGAACTTTGATTTCGGCCGGTAACTAAAATCTCCTGCACGCGGTCTGAAAATGGTTTTGCATTAGATTGCCGCATTGGTAGTCTCTCCCAGTGAGCGCGAACGCATAGAAAAATTTGTCCCTGGTCATATTTTTCGTTACAAACATTAGTAGTACTTGCACACCTCCCTATATCTATGTACAACCGACATATAAAACTTGCGGACTCGTTAAGGGTAAAGTCGCGCCTTAATTACACTCGCGGAGGAGCAATTAGCCGTGTGTTAAGGCCCCGCGAACTCGCCGCAAATTTCACAAGACAATGAAGGATTGTTGCACGGTGAGATAAAAGTGAGACGCAGCAGGAAATGAGAGGAACTTACGGTCGCCGTAGTCTAATCCGGATCTTGTTGTTCTAATTCGCAACTCGCTGACAACGTTAAAAGAAAATATTCATGAACATACGAGCCTGATTTCAGAAATCCATCGCGTCATTAATTAGCTACCACAATTCGTCCCATATTGTGTTTATTAATTGATCGGCAAATTTCATTTCCCATAAGGTGGCTCGCACGAGTAGGAGGCTACTGGTTGTTTATATTTCATTTTTTTTTTTTTTTTTTTTTTTTTTTTTTTTTTTTTTTTTTTTTTTTTTTTTTTTTTTTTTTTTCAAAATTTCATTATGCTGCTACGTCGATGAGCTAAAACCGTCGGGGTCAGGCTGAATGGATTGACGTGCCGGATGTCGGTCTAAGCATCGCTTAAAACGTGGATTGAAGTGCTTCGGTTCAACCCTAGGTAATACATGTATACATATAGCAATATATGAAATAGGGTTATGCCCTATATCCATAAGCACATATATGGCCTAGTATCGACGACAGTAAAAATTATAAGCACGTGATGGAACGAGACCTACGAAAGATCTATTGTGAAATTTGTCCTAATCGATTCGTAATGGTTAGCCCAAAGAGAGTTTCCCTGGAATTCCGTTTACTGCGGGGACGTGCGGGTTTCCCGAAAATTCCGAATTTCTCATCGATCGCATTAATCCATCCATTTGTCAAACTCTGGTCTGCTTTCTTTGGAACGTCTTTGGATTTATGAGATGTGCTTAGGTGCCTCATTCGTATATACGTATGCGTATGTATATATATAGTCAAGACAATTTTTTCTCCTCTGTCCGGTTAGGTAGGCAAGTATCCCCTGGTACTACGTGCGGAAGGTAAAGAGCGTGTCTCGATGAAAGAAAAGAGAACAGCGTCGACCCAATAAATGAGAAATAGAATTAAATGGAAGTAAAGCTTGGCGAAAATAGAAAAGCTTCTCTTTGGTTAAAATGGACGAAAGTACCAGCGACAGGGACTCTTTAAGATGGCCGAGCACGACCGCAACTCTATTCCCCACTTGGAGCTTCCCTATTCTAGCTACTATCCCTTTTCCTGAAACCCTTTCATCCCTTGCACAATCCTCGTTTCAGGACTTTCGTCTGGCCACCTTGTTATCGACGACTCTATTGTTCTAAAAATTCTTCAACTCTCATACTATTTTCTTTTTTCTTGCTCTGTCTTTCCTTCACCGATACTTCTCCTTTCTTTGTCAGACTTTCTGCGATCGTTCCTTTCTTCTTTTTCTTTTTTTTTTTTTTTTTTAGCAAAATTGATACACACATATTTCACACTCTGGCTTGAATTTATATCTATGTATATAACTATGTTTACATTTATACGAATTTAGACTTCTTGCTTCGTGCAAAAAATGATAATGGGTCCCGATGCTAGCGGCCAAAGCACAGACTCATTCGCCTAATCACTAAAACAGCAACGTGTCAATTTTCTCGATTGCCATCTTACTCATTCTTCTTCGCTGTTTGGCATTAGAGCACTAGAGCCATTTTTCGATTGCTCCGGCAGCAAATGGACTTCTATAGAATCTAGAGGAAAAAGTAGCCAAGATCATCGTACACATTATCGAGAAGTGCTCCAGACGAGTTTTTATTTGCATGAAAGCTGGCTCATCTATCAAACAAAAAGCTCCATTTCTGCAAATAGACATACATGGATCTCTACGTTTCACGTCTACATCCTACAGGTGTGCTATTGGCAGACATAAAATTTTGAGCCACAGAGTAATTGCGAAATGACTCGGTGACGTGTTATTTTCTATGGCAGCGCAAGCGGAAAGGGAGGCAGCACTGGCAAATCACCAATAGTGATGATGGTGCTGCACGCAAACGCAGCTCCTGTTTACCAAACAACCTGTCAAAGCTTTGCCCACCCAATTTTCCATGAGCAGTTAAGCCAACAATGTAGCAGTGCTGCCAATGCTGCAGCAAGAGAGTCAGCGGCGGTGCTTGCTTTTCAATTGACTACGGCATAGCCAGTTGCGAGTTGGCTGGTGTCTCCACTAATTAGGTATAGTCAAATTACTGATTCTGAGACGTGTAACGCATTGGGAAAAGGGAAGAAGAAAAAATTGTTTAAAAAGCAAATGCGAATAATAAAAACGAATAATTAGCAAGTCGACAAAAGAGTCACGTGTAAACGAAAAAAACTTGAGCTAGTTAGAAATTTTAATTAAATCTCGAACCATCGACATTCCTATTTAACCTCTTTATACACGTACCATGTAACCACTCTTGTCGAGTTTTCACTACGGATATGAGACTATATGAAAGGCGATGGGGAGGAGAGGGGGAGGGATGGGATTTTACTTGAAAATTGAAACCCCTTAAAGCTTGCACCATCTGAGGTATCCACGTGACTATCGGATTCTCGGGGTATATTTTTTCCTTCCTTCATTCCCCTTCTCGTCGAGCTACCAAGCATTTCCGTAGCTTTCTTTTTTTACTTCTCACGTGCTACTTTGCTATCTATACTACCAACGAGCACCCTCGTCGTACGCCTCTCATCTACCCCATCAACGACACGGTTGCCATTAATTTTGGCTTCTAGCTATTTTGCCCGCGCTTTAACAGTTCGTTACCCCATCCAGTATCGCGCTATATGTATACGCAATTCGCAAAAAGCTACAGATAGAGCCTGCGAAGCACTATTCGCGGAGAAAATTAATTTTCTGGTAACGATTGTTCCATTTTTTTTTTCACAAGCCAACTATCAAGCGCTAAATTTACAAAATTAGGAAACGGCGAATTTGCCAATACATATAATTAATGTAAAAATTGTTTTAACAAATAATTCAAAGATATGCATGCCACATATATCAATCACAACAAAGCAATCTACCAAACTGAATTCTGAATGGACGATCAATGTTCATGAATGAGCATCTGCTTAAGAAAATTGTTCGAAAGTGCCGTTTACATTCGTTGCTCAAGCAAGTCCCTGAAAAGTATCCAGTGTCGATAAACGCACAGAGAGCGAACTACATAGGAAAGCAGGAGTAAAGTAGAGAAGAGAAACGAGAACAAGTGGAAGGTAAAGGAAGAAGCACGCGTGGCCAAAAAGCCTGAAAGTCAAAGGCTGCGCGAAGAACGAAGCAGCATCCAAAGTCCTGCAACCCGTTCTACAGCGACTGATCTCATCCCTACAGGTAAGCATAGTTGCCTGGAGTCACCCTCGCCATCACTCTCCTCATCTCGCTTTATCTCTTGTTTAGGATCGGATCTCTTGTTCTCGACAAAATTTCTCGCATTGTTCAACCCCCCTTCGGTTCACCCCCCTGCCGACCTACGGTTCAACCTCGACATTCTATCTTCGTCGACCTGACGCTAAGCCCTTTTCTTGTGTCTTGGTCCTTCGTCGACCTGGAGCCAACATCACCACCACTACCCAGCAGCGCCAGCTCAGCTTCCTCCACGCTCTTTATCAATGGCTTTGACTCGACGAGAAGCATGGGGCTCTTCTATGGAGTCTCGTTCCTACAAAAGTTTCCCGTGGTTTTCTCTTATTCCCAGGGCAAGCAGCGACGCTCCTGCTTCCATGAGGCTAATCGAATTTTCACTTTTCATCTCGCTTAAGAACACCGCCTGCACTTACACGGCGAAAATGCATCCGATGCACCCTGATGCTATAGGGCGCATACTGCACTATATTTATAAATACATGCTTCTCGTGGTAATATACGGCATATCTATAGTATAGACGGTTTTGGTTGGTACTATAAAAAGCATATATGCTTATACAAACAAAAAATTGATAAAATTAAAAATAAGATATAATAAGATATTTTTTAATCTGAGATTCATCTATTACTTGGACCGATCTGATAAAATTTAACGAATTTAAAAATAGTTACATACATACGTGTAGTTAGACTTTAAACCGATCACCCGATGGTCATTTATATACGCCCCAAATTAAAGTTTCTATCAAAAATAACGAAGTCATGATAAAGTGGCTTTTTATTAAAAAAAAAAGTCAATCGAGATATGCTCGTTTGATTTGTGCGCCATATCTATATCAATTCGTAATTAGCGACGTGAATGTATTCTAAATGAGTATTTTACGCAGTGCATATATACGTATACGTTAAGAACCAAGTGGATGAGAGCGTAGAACCAAGCAGACAAAAAGACAAAAAAAAATCGAATTGGAACAGAACGTGAAGAAATAGATTTTTAATCGAAACACGTGTCAAGAATTCCGAAGCTATTTCGTTAAAGTGGAACGTCAAGGTGAGTCTATACAGTTAGAAAATGTCGCGTATCGGATACCCCAGGCGCTTTCAGCTTTACTTTCGTTCATTTTTTTTTTATTTTCCATACAGTCTCAATTTAGGTTAATGCGAGATTGATGTCCTGCAATATTAAAAATGTATCACGTAGGTTGAGGTCCCGAGGAGAGGGCTTTAGAATCACAATTAAGTATATAATTTATTCGAAGCGCTATCTCGCCCCAATTTAATTTTTGTTTCGTGCGAGAAAAACTGGCAAAGGCGAAATTAATGTCGTCTACCGTAAAATCGTATGTCGCTCCACAAGTATAACGTGTGCCCCAAAAGTATACGCATGTTAAATTGCTCACCGCCGGATTCCATCAGTCGTGTGCTGCTTAACGAGCTTATTAATCGATAGGGCACTTACCTGAAAGCAAAAAAGTATAATTATTATTACAATGCAAATATTAAAAACGAAACTGTACAGGTAATCAATTAGCAATGAAATATAAATCACGCAAATAAAAAATTAGTCACAATCTGAACTTTAACATATTTTCTTTTACAAGCCGCAATACATCCACATTTCTTTGCCTGAGATACAAAACTCCATAGATACAAGGGACTAAAGAAAAAATTTCCAATGTATTATACGTATACTTTCGCAATTCATTTTTATTTCCCAAATTAAATTTGTCAAACAACACAGGCCTTTCCTCCTCGTCTGCTAGCAAATTTATCTCGCTCCCTTCTTTCTCGTCTCGTCGCGAGACGCTGCCTTCTTGGACAAATACAAATACATTCCGACATTAAGCGGTAAGTTTCTCTAAAACGGCCAAAAAAAAAGGAAAAAAAAGAATCTCTCGTACGTAAAAAACGCGAAGAAAACCAATATAAACGAACTGATTCCTGGGGCAATCCTGATTCCCGTAACCTTTTAGTATTCAAGTACTTTTTGCACACTTTTTCCCAGAAATTCATATCCTCTCGTCTACTTTCCACCTTCAATGTACATAGGGCACCCCCCCCCTCCCATATACACAAAATACTAAAGAATATAAAAAAAAGCAAAGAAAAATTCCAGCCAACTTGGCAGTGCGATACGCTTTTACCAAGAGTGTAGACACGCAATACCAGTAACCGTACCTAAGTCTAGACTATACAAGGTAATACTAATTAATCCAGACTACCCTCTATAGCGAAAAAATATAACAGCATAAATTCCGAATAATGAAATCAAAGAAAACAAAGCGAGAATCAAATCACTTGAGCACCGTTCCCACGTCACGGAAGTATCAGGTGAAACTGGGTATTAGCCGACACTCAAGCAAGCATTAGAAAAGCTCTGAGGCCTAATGTCTTCGTAAGTCGAATTTCTTTTCCACTTTCAGTGATCGATGGTAGGCCGTTAATGTCTCCGAGTCACGGCTCTCGCGCCGCTATACGGCGAATTGGTTGCTCGGTACGCGGTACAATAAATAACGAACGAAGTCGGTTGCCCGTATTCTAATACGAACATTCGTATTCATTTGGTACCTCTCGCCGCGAATGGTAGCTATACCTATTCCATTCTACTCACCCTGAGATATCCGTAGTTATACCTCTACCAACCAAGAGCATTGAGGGTTGCTCGGCAATGTCGTTTCGCCGAGAAACGCCGCGTTGTATAATATATTATAGGCGCTGCGGTGGAAAAGCGTTCTGGAATTGGTGGGAACGCGAGCGCGGATTTCTGCCTATAGAACTTTTCTTCGATAACTGGAAAGTATCACGAAACCAGAACGATATGTGCCCTGTGGTATACCTACCGGTGTATGATAAATATAGCTATATTCGCTGTACAAAAGCATCACGAATATTTTTCCAGCGTAACGATTAACAATTTTTATGACTCTTTGCTTCCCTTTAATCTTGCGTTTTTGTGAGCTGGTATTACTTTGGTATGTTTTGCCGATACATAATTATACTCGTTTTCATTGATCTATTTATATTTGCGAGCAACGGAGTAAATATCCTTCACTATTTCATTTGCCAAAAACTTTACTGTCTAAATAAATATTTTCCTTGCAGAGAATCCGAGCTTGCTTTTAACTACACTGTGTGCATTGGATTTGGTCCTTGTCGGAGTAACGTGGCCGAGGGAAGCTCAAAAGCTGTAAAATCTAGATACAAACGGTGGGGATGCATCATGGGAAATGAAATATTTCAGCACAAAATCCACTTTCATATATGTATATATACATAACGTAACGAGACAGTTAAATCCACTTTAAACCACCCCCTATTCCTCCGTCAGTCCCTCTATGGCATTTATATATCCGGCAGATTTTAGATTTAAAGGATGAGTATCGACGTTTGGTTAATAATTATTGCAAAAGCGAGAATCGGGACCCGAGAATGATAAGAGCGAACAAATTAATGAATTTAAGCAAAACTATTCCTTGATTGCTCCTAACGTGAATGATGTATTCCGTTGTGCAATGCAACGCCTTGAAGGCGTCAAGGTTCTCAAAGGATCGTCCGTTCGACCCTATTTTAAATATCAGATTAAAACGTTGATTAAAAAATCGGACAGGAGCCGTTTGTCATCTAAAATTCAATCAAGCCACTTTGTCCCGTAGGCCATTTCGTAAACGCGTGCCATACTATACAGAGATTATCCTTAGAAATCAAAATGGGGGTCAAGTCACACAAGAAATATAGGACTCATCCGTATTCTCAATGCCTGCCTACAGAATCTATTAAATATAAAGATTATCTATATATATATATAGGTATATACTTGAATTACAAAGTTCAGACTTGACCACAAGGAAAGTTTTCCGATTCGTGATAAATATATAGGACGTACAGTAGTGCCACGAGAGCTTAGGCAAACCTCATTATTATATCCAAGCGTGGATCTTGAGTTAGATAAATTATTCACATAACACGGAATAACGTACGCGCGACTAGTAATTCCGTTTTCTTTTGTTCGTGCGACAGCGGCATTAGACGCAGGAAGTGCGTGCATTGCGCCTGGTGGTTCCAGTTATAGTTTATTACAAACCAACTAGTTTGCCTGTCTAAGTGTCACTAAGGAATGAAGAAAGACAAACTCGAAAATGTAGAAAGCAAACGAAAATAGTACAGCGGACACACGGCAAACGCAAACATTACAAGCTGTATATGTATATTCCGAGCTGGTAACGCAGTTGCAGTCCATATATCCCAAAAACAAAATGATCCCTTAACCACTATCGACTTCCCTACAACTTTTCCCTGCCCTAAGGACACGGATCGATCTCCCCCCTTCGCCACCCACCTAACCTTCCTAGCCCAACTCACGATACGTCAAGTTGCTTGCTTCCAATTTCCTCCACGTAACCGTAAGACAGCCTTATCATTCGGTCTTAATGCTTGTCGCAGCCTTTTGCCGAGGACTATTTGGCCCCCGCGATCCAAGCGAACCTCGAGGCAGTTCCCTTATCTCGAGCGGGAATCGTGTCATTTAAACTATATCGATTCGTACGAGAACGATCTACTCCCGATAGGGTCGCAAGTGGCGCACTCCATCGGGAAGTGCAGACGCCTCTACGATTCTCGATGGAATAACGTTGATGGCCGCCAGGCCGCGTCATGCCTACAAACTGCCTTCGGTTGGCGCCAGAGCTTCTGGCTTGTTTTAACAAGGACTCCTCCCTTTTACCTTCTTCCCTTCCATCCTATACCCGTGGCGAAGGCAGAGCAGCGATCCTGCAGCGGCCCCTCCGTCGACTTTGCTCTCCTTTACATTTTTACATCCTTTCTTCCTTCCTTCCTTCCTTCCTTCCTTCCTGAATTACATTCCATTCGGCCACTTCACTCCCTTAGATTCCTTTCCTATTGCTGCCTACGCGACAGCCATACACCCATCCTCAAACCCAACGACGTCAACTCTCAGCAGGCCACCGCAATTATATTGCTCTCCTGCGATCTTTTATACTTCCCCATTCGCCATAAAGAAAACGCTCGAAGTCTCTTTATTGCCGTGAAACACATATAATTAAAGTGTCTAGCACGTTCCTCTATCTGTGTATGTATCTCTCTTCCTTTCTCTCTCTCTCTCTCTCTCTCTCTCTCTCTCTCTCTCTCTCTCTCTCTCTCTCTCTCTCTCTCTCTCTCTCTCTCTCTCTCTCTCTCTCTCTCTCTCTCTCTCTCTCTCTCTCTCTCTCTCTCTCTCTCTCTCTCTCTCTCTCTCTCTCTCTCTCTCTCTCTCTCTCTCTCTCTCTCTCTCTCTCTCTCTCTCTCTCTCTCTCTCTCTCTCTCTCTCTCTCTCTCTCTCTCTCTCTCTCTCTCTCTCTCTCTCTCTCTCTCGAATTTCCTTTTCCATCTTCATCCAAAAGACCACCACCTACGACGTCGCGACGCCTCCTTCGATAAAATGGGGAAATATGACGGGACATGATCTCCACCCGTGTTTCAATACGTTGGAAATCGTAAAAGTGTTAAGGGGCTTCGCCACGGGGAGGATCGGCCCGTTCAATATGGCCACTGAGAGGGAGTTCCACGAGCCGCCATATATAATATATAACTATATGCATTCACCAAAAGATACTTATGATTCCCTTCATCTTCCTTCTTGATCAGATTCCCGATCGATCGCTTTTTATTTGTTCAAAATATGTCTGATGGACTGTTCAGTATGGATGAAAGAAACTTCAATACTTGCACCGTACAGCATTTATCTTTTGCAAACGTTGTCTCCGAGGACCCACATTTCTTCTTCACATTCGCGCTCAAGTATTTTCATAAAGTTCATCGTCGAGAGGGTATCCCAGGTCACGACATACGTACGTATTAAAACGTACGTATATCATAGTATTCTCGCATACGTATCCACATGCATATATTCAACGAAAATAAAAAGAAGTCATGTCTCAAAGAATAATTTTTCGGTGAAAATTTTCATTGCATATAATGACGCAAGCGCATGTCTCCCGGTAAAATATGCATAAAAGACTTTCATATATCCAGGCGGGCTTCAACGCCGAATAAAAATGATTCCCTTGTTAGGGAGTATATGAATAACTCAGCATAGAGCCCGTTTCATGTCATTCTATTACAATTATATTCACAATGAAACCGATGCTTTTCATTTTAACATGACTACGCTATATAACTGCCGTATATATACGAACATCGTTAACATCTTGAGCTTCAATTATTACGTCCCACGTTGTAAACGTTGATGGGGTCTAGTTGAAGGTAATCAAAAAAAAAAAAAAAAAAAATGAGACGAACACGAAAAATTAAATAGCATATAGAAATAACATGGACGAATTTTCGAAATAGCCAGCGGCTAATATTACGTACAAAATACACGATTCCCGCATGCAATTATTATGCAACTCCGATGCTATTGTGTCCTACCACGTGAAAGAGTAATTCGTTTATCTTACTCCCGGCGTAGGGCCATTGTTTTCGTTTTACATACCAATTCCCTCTCTCTCTCTCTCTCTCTCTCACACACACACACACACACACAGACACTCACTCTTCAACTCTCTCGATTCTTCGCTCTTTTTGTATTAACAATCCCACCCAATTCACACACACACACACACACACAGAAAGAGTAATTCGTTTATCTTACTCCCGGCGTAGGGCCATTGTTTTCGTTTTACATACCAATTCCCTCTCTCTCTCTCTCTCTCTCTCACACACACACACACACACACAGACACTCACTCTTCAACTCTCTCGATTCTTCGCTCTTTTTGTATTAACAATCCCACCCAATTACACTCTCTATATTCGCGCTGACCAACCCTCGACAATCCCTCGCATTAGAAACTTTAGCCACGCAACTATTTATTCATACAAGAGAATAATATTTGACTTTATTTTACAGTGGTATCTTGGAATAGTGAAATTTTCCATAAATCATCGGAAATAAATCAAATGTGTTTGTTATGGAAAATCTCCAAGATTCCATTTAAGGTTCGTTGTAGATTTATCTGCGTATAAGGTTCATATACAGGTATATGACGTGATACTTTACATACTCGATGTGAAAATGAAGCGATTAGCTGTACTTGGAAGGATCGTGTTTCACCGCGTTGTACCTTGTAACGTCGTAAGGTAACGTTAGCGTGTGAGGCTAATGGTTCGTAACGCAACTTATCGACGTCCTGATACCTTAGGAGACTGCAGGGGATTATGGGAAATCAGTATCGAAAGTTTAAACTGTGTTACGACTATGGTATACCAGGTATAATGATTTTCCTACAATTTTCCTTACAGCGTCTATACATTATGGAATTGTAGGTAGAATGTTATCACGATATCTGACAAATTAATCTGCACGACGTGTATACTGATTATACTGTACTAATTAATAATTTATATGGTAATAATATATTAAATAATATAAGTAAAAATTATTCAGTGATTCAATGAATTTGAGGTTGAGGACTTGAAAAAAGTATAGCTAGAAGGATGACCGATGAGGATGTACTATACTAGGGGCATACTTACAAAATGCGTATGCAAAATCTAACACAGGTGTAGCTTAGAGCTATACTGTAGTTCTGGTATACGCTTGATTGTTAACTGCACAAATGTTTAATGCGAGTAAAAAAGAAAGAGACAAAAATTCACTTTCACTGGACGTTGACATTCGGAGTGATGCAAAAAATCTTATAAAGGATGATGCAGATGGCGGGCAATTGATACAAGTATGACAATTGAGAGGAAACAAATGCAATATGAATTGTGTGAAAATGCCTGGACTAAGCAACTGCGGTACTCGTGTCGCCGACTCGAAAAATAGAAAAAGGAGCCAAGCTACAAAAAATCGCGACCAACCCTAGCCGAATCGACCGCAACGAATCATTTGACAGCAGCGAACAACCGAAATCGGGAGATCCTCTAGAGATCTACAATTACGCTTACAACCTCCGTCACTTCCGCCGCAAGTCTTCAGCCAGAGCAGTTTAGACGTAAGGAACCACGTTCGCCTCCGAAGACGAACCCCAATAACCGTCGACCAGCGCGCAAAGTGTTCCCAACAGAGGGTGATTAGAAGTGACCAGGTGACTTTAAGTGAACCCATATACCAAGTGGAGTAGCACAAGCGAACGCAGATTGACGTGACCACTCCCCTAGAGAGCGCACTAAGGGATGCAGGCGCCAACCCATGACTCCCCACCGCTCAAACCGTCTTGGCATATTTACTACGGAGTTGACAGTGATACCAGAGTGATATCACGAAGACAGTATAGCCCAGCGGAAGAAAATAGGAAAAACAGGTAACACGAAGAGAGAAGAATGAGCAAGTAGTAGATAAGCAAGTGAAGACATACCTCGGAAGGAAGATAAGACGAATATGTAACAGTGATGAATAGATAACAAGAGAGAGAGAAAGACAGAGACAGACTGTAAATAACATGTGGAGAGGGGGAAGGAAGGACGCGGCGTCCAAGAGGTCGATGTAGGAGATCGGCTCTCGGAAGACTGACGTCCTCGTCAATACACACATATACCAGCTATTACTCCCTCCCATTCCAGTAATGATCGGCAAGCGCTGCCCTCCTGTGACAAATTTTTCAATTACGACTTGTACAGCGTGCGTCAACTGTTCTTGGAATAAAAATGTAAACCGATCGGTAGTTGACAATGGTCTACGCTCTAGGACACTGTTGACGCTCCCTGTACTACTTCCAAACCATTCGTCATGTATACTTTTCTTGTTTACCCTGTCTGTCATTTGCCGCGTGTAATGGCTATGTACATTGTTTGCACTCTGATACATAGTGCTCCGTGTACTATTTGAATATGTAGTCATAAAATATCTGATTGATCGGAAATGACGGCTATTTATAAATCAAGAACATGTCTCTAACGAGTCATAAGTAATGCAATAAATCTATAACGAGTAATAACAGAAAACCAACCAGTTGACTAAATTACATTCCCTACGCACGATGGCCTTGCGTCTTAAAGAGAAAGAGTAGAGAATAAAAAGGAGAAAAAAAAACGAAAACATTCCTGGAAGAGTTACACATATCCTCGGAAGTGTATCGGTATTTCTGAAGTCAATATAGAGGAGTCCCTTTCCAAGGAGTTCCTTCCGCATTTGGTCCTGAGGGATAGCTAGTGTATTCAAGACACTTTATTGCCAGGTCGTATCTTTCGTAAATTCCAGAAAAAGCCGAGCTTATAAATCAGTGTATTGGTAAAATATCCAAATCCACGTTGACAGATACAAGTCGAGCTAGATCTAAATCTAAATCTCGGTACGATCATACGCAGATCTAGATTTTTTTACCACCTATATAAAAATTACATAATTTTCTTTTTCGTTCGTCTTGAAATCAAGAAAACTTGATACCATATGTAACAAAAATCACGTAACATTTTTTCATTGTTCCAAGAGGACTGCTTGGATTTTGACATCTTGTTGATTCTCGATACTCTCAGACTCCTCCTGTATCTTCCACTTTACTCCTCTGATGTATCTCGTCTTTTTAATTCACTTCTCTTGATACCTCAGCGACTCCCATCAATCAAAGGGCTCCTCTCTATGTATATTTTTTCTCCTCTCCTCTTACTGTCGATATCTTCATAACGCGGGATAGAGGGACTGGTAATCTGCCTGATAAAAAAAATCCAGGAGCTAATAAAATCCCAGGAGGGGGGATGGAAGGTCGCTCACCGTGCGCACCCAGTGCGGTAAAAACTCTAATGAAATTTACATAATAGCTTGGGAATATCAGAGGCGCCATTCGTCACTTGTTGTCATCCTAACCGCTCCATCTTGTTCATTGTTTGTTCGATCTGCTTGCAGACTTTGGCTACTTTATTGAAATCGAACCATCCAATATATTTCCGTGAATCGGTCTTTCCAGGTATAGATAATTCAATTTCTGTTTGTTCAATCTATATGTACCTATAGATATATATATCTATTAAATAGTAAATTCAAATCGTGTCCTGGCACATGAATAATCGAAGTATAGTAATCGTACAAGCATAGTTACCATATCTTATCAAAGTGTAAAATTAATTTCGTAGAATTATTGTAAGTAAAAAAAAAAAGTTCAAATGACAATTTCATGCTACAATCGTAGATACCGCAATCGGTTTCACTTCAGAGCAATTGCGTAGTCGCGTATGCATGTACCAAGTTGCGCGCGCGATTTAAACGGAATCGCAAATCGTTCGATGCAAATAAAAATGTAGATTCGTTCTTCGCCTCGTGTCACGGGTTCTATTTTCCCCTCGAGCCACAAAAGAGTCGACGAGCTTTCACTTGCCGGTAAATCTGAAAAGCTTTCCATGCCGCGGATACCACGTCATATAGGTATATAGATATATAAAGTTCATTTTGAAAATTTGCTTAACAAATTTTCCAAAATTTTTTGTTTCCGTCGATACGTCAATCGTGGAAAATCGCAGTAGGACGAGCGTAACTGCCGTATACGCGATATGCCTGTAGCGCAGGGCTAATGGCGCTTCATTCATTAAAATCGGCTTTAAAGATTAGTATTGTGTAACCGGAATCAGTTACGCGGCTTGATGGTCGGGATCGCATTAGTCGTAGCTATTCCCTATGCGTCATTGCCAATACGTGTTCATATAATATTCTCCTAAAAATGGTATCATCCTATATACAAAGTAATTTACATTAATTATAAGGACATAAATAGCATATCGATTATTGATATGTACCATGGAACTATATTTAATATAATCAATGATTAATCCTTATAACTCCTTTAATTAATTAAAGGGAAAGTGTATTTCTGTATTAAAGAAAAAATATTACAAAAAATTATCCACATTTTATCATGTCCGTCAATCACCATTTCTTCAAGATAAACTTGCAGCTGGAAGTTTACAGGTAAGCAAGGATCTAATCAACTTACCATATTCACCAATGCGAATGTTTAAGAAACCGTCAAACGGCTAATTCGTATTGCCAGTGAATAGGTAAATTGGCAAGCAATGAAAGTTTCCCAACAGCCAGCTGTGACGGGAGCCTGGCAGCGCGACTCTTTGCACGGGTTCATTTAAAGTGGAAGCTTTGAACTGTCCTCAATGTGAAAGCGAGGGGGCTTGTTACAGAAGAGAAGAAATGCAAAAAGAATTCAGCCAATCGAGATGAGTTCTCATGTACCTACCTACGTTCACGCGATATACACATATATATATATATAATTTACGTATATATTCTATATAGATATAAAGTACACCTTTAGCAGTCTAGCTATACTATGTAATTCCGCAAGAAAGTCTTACCAACCCACTCGCGCCATTGGAAACGAAGGAGCTAATAAATTCATAATTCAATATTGACTTGGGGATTGTCTACGTCCTTACTTCAGTAGTTCGTGCCTTGGGTTTGCCTAGCTTTTAAACAATTAGCTGTGAAAACAATTATTATGTCGTGCGGGGAAAACCTCTTCGCCTTTACCACCCAGTGGATTTTCTTACTACCCGACGCCCCTTACGACCTCCTAGAACCTACCTACCTCGTAAGAGCGCAATGCATCTCTAGTTTCCTCCTTAAACCTAACGTCAATATTTGCCCCTGAAGATTATAGCAATGCAGGGAGTTTCATGGAAAGCCTTTCGATAAGCGCATCCCACACACCATAGAGACTATCTATCCCATCGATTTTATTGGACGAACCCATTCAACCCTCGTGGCCAATTGCGCGAGACAAATCTTTTTCGATCTCTCGCGAAGGATTTACTGGGATTAAATTGAAAAACGCGTTAAAAATTTTCGTTACATAGAATATCATATCTCCTCGCATACTGAAAGATCAACGCTTTATTCTGTGCGCTGACAATAAGGGATTTTATGCAAAAAAAAAAAGGATTAGTCCCAACGTACTATACGAGATTGCTGCGTATTCTCGATATGCGAATAACTGCTGGGTACTTTACTGAAAAACATATTGCAGGTTAATCCTTTTCGAGAGGGTAAAGTGGCAACATATAAAAATCCCCATTGTACGTATAACATCCATAGTATATATTTGAATAAAATTGTGAATATAAAGAGACAGTGAAAACCTCATATTTACAGAAGAAAGTAGACTTGAATGTCTTTTCGTAAAGTTTTTCAAGAGTACCCATCGAGCAGTCGAAGTTTGACTTACGTCGATCGAGCAAACAGCCGCACGTTCTTTGCAGTTAAGAAAAATTCAAAGTCGCGCAATCTCACTTCCTTCATATATAAACACGTAAAATCCATAACACACAAGACCACCACCCAATATATAATCATACAATAATGTAAGTACCCAGGCACAATTTGCACGTCGTCAGCACGATAAACTGTGCAATGCGTTTTAATAATATTCAGGAAATGCTTGGAACGATTAAAAATAACGTATTTCCGGTACTGATTCGCGTTCCCAGTTTCGATTAGCGCGCAACGCTCAGGCATGCGGCATAAATTATTTTCATGGCGTGCGTGTTTGATTTAAAATTATTGCCCGAGTTTGTGCGGGATTACGGGAACACGACATATTACTCTCCCACGGAGCCATACAGCCTGAACGCGTATACCGTGTTAAGCCAGGTAATTGTTTAACTTTAATATGTAACATCAATATGCCGGGTAACTCCATTCTATTTCGCTCTACCTAGTCCGGGGAAAGCACACAAAAATATTCTTAACAGCAACCCCTTTGCTGTTCGTGCAGGTTCTTCTTGTGGGTAGATCCTCCCATCCATTCTGTATATGTAAGCAGATGAAGCGTCCTGTTTCAACACCCCCAAAATTCAGGCTCTAGCACCCCCCCCCCCC
>NW_014332838.1:1075355-1090925 GCF_000341935.2 Cephus cinctus
CCCCCCCCCCCTTGTTGGATACATACCATGGAACACTTGGCACGGTGCTGGGCCAACGCAATAGACAGTCAGTTAACGAGGGTAGCAAACAAACTAATAATTAATAAACATCGGCGAATTTAACTGTGTAATCGAGCTGCTCGATTATACCAATAGAATTGTCATCAGCCGAATAACCGTGTATGAATATGGTAACGATAATATTACGACTGCATTATACTAATGCCTTGCTATAATTTAGGACTATCGACGTGATAACGTTGTTTGAGGTTCAAATAGTTTCATTTGTGTACCTACTCATTTTTTTTTTGTTATCAAAATGCTTCGTATCTGTTTTGCGGACAATTGAATCTCCCGACGCATCCGATTACGTTGGCGATCAATCATTGGATCATGGGATCTATTTAGATCGGTATACCTATAGAGGTATCTCTACTGGAGCGAGACTCATTGTTGGGCTTTTTCCTCGCGAGATAATAACCGCGTCGCCATTTCATCCCTCGTAAAAGCATGTCCACCCCCTGCCACTTGGAGGGTATAACGTCGAGGAGGTCGAATTCAGAGGGTGGTTCTGCCGTCTCCTCATTAATCACACCTGAGTAATGAATTTTATCTGCAAATAATTAGTATCGACGTTCCGCGACGATACATCAACCCTCAACCAGGGGGTGGATACTCTTTTACGTCGTTATAGCAGCTTACCTTTCGATAAGGGATGAATATCACAAAACTGATGGTGTTTGCGTTAACTCCTGATTGGAATGTCAATTTGGTCTGCACATGCTGTATACGTGTGTATATATACATATTGTGAAAAAAAAATTTCTTAAGCTCAAGCTTTTCGTCCTACCTATATACCTGCATATGCATATACGTTGCACACAGTAATACGTAAGTGTGGTTCTTTTATCAAGAGCGGTCTTATGTTTAATTCGATAAGAAAAGCCACTATTCTCTAAACCGTGCCAGGGATACTAATTTTCATGCGTACCAACTCAGCACACGATCCACTAATTACGCGATTCAGGTATCCACTAAGAAGTTGAAACATTAAGATCCTTAAGGACAGCCGTTTCACGAGCGTCTTGTGTGTTCTCCACCAATGTGCTATGAATGATGTATGAGCGGCCGTCTTTGAACATCGTGGTGTGCATCTTGGGCATGAATCGTTCCCGAGTTCCTGGCCTAAATAACCAGTTGATATTGTAAGACCTTGTCGAGTATCGGTAAAGGAATCGATGCATGGGAAGATTTCTGATCAAGCTATTCCAAAGGTAGACTAGAGATTTATTCATATGCACGAGAATTTTAGTACATACGATTCCATAGATTGAGAAACTTGAAATTTTGGAAAATCGGCCAAAAAGGATTTTTTTTTTTGAACGTACTGAAAACCGAGATATTTGGTACCAAATCGAAATTTTTGAGGATGTTTCCGGTTGGTGAGTTTGAATGTGAGCATGCAATACCTTACTCCATGTAAAATCCCAGTATACTCTCTATACCAAGCTGAGACTCTGCATCCGCTATCACCCCTCATAACCGCCGCTGCATCCCAGAGTGCAGTAGGTAAAGTTGTAAGTAGCGCTTTCGCCCGTTTGATTGCATTAGCTTATTCAACCAAGTTTGGACGCAGCAGCCTCTATCCAACATTCTCCCAACGCAAGAATTCCCAGTTACTGCTACACTAAATACGCACTGAATGCAACCCAAGTCCAGTATATCTGCATATATATCTATTTTTTTACATAATATACTAAATAGTAATGTACGAAATATATATTTATATAACAGATACGTAGTTAGGTACACGCTTATTAAAGAGGGATCTCACCCATCTTGAATCACTATTTAAGTCTGTGACGATGAAATCCGTCTGAATAGTATATACCCGGTTAGACATAATATTCACATTTATACATAAACAGAGAGGGGAGACTTCAATTCTGGCGTAATTATGCGAATGAACGATCATCAAAAGCCGCAGCGACATTAGACAGAGTTTCCTAACTGGTTTCTGATAAAGCACGCCTGGATTCTCGGACAAGTTTGTGGACTGTCTGGTACCGTACTGAAATCGGTAACGGCTGTCAATAGTATAGACTGTGCAATTTGAAACGAAACAAAGCGTACGCTTGTCCATTTTGCATGGATGGACGGTTAGGTAGGTATCTATTTTATCTATGATACTAAGATGCAAAACGGAGAAAAAGAAGTCTATTGCCGCGGTGCGATCAAAAGGCTCTTTTGTGGGGTTGAAATGAGAAGTCGAGCGTCGGACTGCGATTCCCAAGGGTGAATTGCGTGGCTGCTGGTGGATGGGTAGATAATGTCGCCATAGACTCTGAGTGTATTACGAAGTGGAGAGAAGCGACAGCGTGAGGTGAAATGGTTTACTGGAGGACGTCAAAGAAAGAAAAATGCTTCGTGATTCTTCTAGGCAGAAAAGTCACTGTCACTATCTATGTATACCTACCTTCTACAGAAGATAATGCCGTAAAGAGGATTGCAGATGGCGTCATTGGGACTTTCTTATCCCTCGGTCCGACACGTTCGTCTTTTGTTTTACGGCAGTTTCTTCTTGCTACCTCGACACACAGGCATGCCTTGCATTTTCTCTACTCGCTTCACATGCATATAGGTACCTACTTGCTTTCCACCTAATTACATGTCCGGTATGCTTTTATCAATTTCCGATCCCTTGATCAGCGTTAGGATGCACAAGTTGCCGAACTCTATTTAACCAGAGTATCAAGGCTACATTAAACTTTCATGTAAGAGTGTCAATATTACTTGAAATCCGACATTTATCGAATTTGAAGATTTAATGAAACTCAAAACTTGAATTGTTTTATTGAGTTTCAAGATATTCATTGGTATACATAGCTGTATACACAGGAGTATTGTACCACCTAAAGGTGGTTCTGGTATAGAAATTAAATGGCTAAACTTCACTTGTTGCAATAGTCCTGAATAACCCTGTATAAATGTGTGTAATATGAGTGGGGGGACGATTGCTACAAAGGAAAGAGAAAAAAAGATTCCTGTCTATGTAGCAAAGGATCTTTGATAACGAAGGATTAGGAAAGGGAGACATCCAAGTTAATTAAATCACACCGTTAGCCAGGTCCCATCTCTTAGGTATCTTTGTCTCCTAGCACCGGTTCGTTGGTTTTATTTCGCTAAATACCGAGAGCTCACGTCCAGGATAGTTCAAATAAAATACGTCGGCAAGTAATGGCGCTCTCTCAAAGGAGCCAGAACCTCGACAGAGCCTCTGATCTTTCCCACCGTAAGAAAAGAGTGGGAAGCGACTGTAATTGGAACTATCTAATATAAAACTCAATCCTTTTCGATTGGTTACATTGCACTCTCTTACCCCTGAAACATCGAATTTACGTTCGGCATTACTTGCGCTCTACTTCTAACAAGTGCAAAAATTCTGGAGTTACATAATCAGTTACTGAAAAAAAAAGTTGTTATCGTACCTAATATAAAAGTCTAATACGATACCCGTTAAATTTCCATATATCAAATTGTCAGTCCAATTGGAATTTTGATCCGCTTAAATAATAACCTATAAGGCAATGAGAAGGCAGATCTTATCCGTTTCAAGGAAAATAATAATAAAGAAATCCCTCCCCAAAAACCAATATAGCTATAATGGTTATACCCACTGGGTCAAATCTGAAATGTGAAGAATCGAAATGTTAGGAAAAAAAAGCAGTAGCTTCCATCCCCCTGGAAAAATTGCATAGTTGGGCGCAGTTGTATCTAGAGCAACGTTACCGGCTAGCCATCCGTTATGATAAAACTCCGTAAGTAGGTAAGTTTTTTCTCCCCAGCGAAAGCTCAGACTTCTACGGCATCGGGTAGTCGTACTGCTCTAGCTCGGAGTAAGGTATTCTGGTAGCAGCCCCCTTTTTCATTGGTTGGCAATAATATTGGCCTCTGCCAGAGCCGAATATTGCAGATAGGGTACGAGCGACTGAGGGAGTGCGTATCTCCCTGACAGGAAAGTTTGCATATTTATTTCAGAATGAATCT
Organism: Cephus cinctus; assembly: GCF_000341935.2. Taxonomy (NCBI): domain Eukaryota; kingdom Metazoa; phylum Arthropoda; class Insecta; order Hymenoptera; family Cephidae; genus Cephus; species Cephus cinctus. The sequence continues at coordinate 1,079,403 of NW_014332838.1, forward strand.
ATATTGCTAGGAAAATTTTATTTTGATAACCGCACGTCTACGTAAATATAGGAACCCGTTTGAGTCCACCTAAAGAAATCCATACCCATAATATGCATAAAAGACATAGGGTGCCTAGATGGAAAATTCAATTGGACTATAAAAAAAAGAATCTCTGAATTTCTGCTAGCATTCTACACACGTGAAACTATAGTTACTAAAGTAAGATATGAGCTAGAATGTGCGAATAAATGGTTCGCTTATACATGGCAAACGAGTTACTTGTTCCTCATCATTTGCTATGTTGTATACTTGTCAATTGTGAGTATAACGTGGGCAAATGACGACATAAGATGTAAGAAATATGAGAATCCCAAGCAGGCACCCTCTGGATTTTATAAGACCTACCGATGGCTCGGCTGTCGTAATGAGAAAGGCTTATGGCTTGATAAACTCATGCGAGCTATTTTATATATCGAAGAATTCTCGCCTTTCAGATTTTTATGAACTTCCGTATAATTTATGTCAACTTGAAACATCGATAAACGTAACGAATCCTGCTGTCGTTGCTACAGTCTTGCGATGAAGATACTGTGCGTATTTAATACATATATCCTTGGCTATTATTAGAGTACATCTTCGTCATTACTGTATAGCATACAAAAACCTTAATTTATTAATCAGTCACAACGATGATAATTCAAAGTCTGAAAAGAAAAATAATTTTGCCGTAATAAAGATTTAATCGAGTTTCTCTTGTTACTAAAGAAACGACTGAAGCTTTAACGTATACTTTACGTACAGACAGAAAGCTTTCATTGAAAAAGCACAAAGTCGTGTCAAACTGAGTATTCGTGGTATCTTTTTAACGATGACTTTACGTTGAAGAAAGTCGTTTTAATCGAATGAAAATCAATGGCCAAACCGATGGAAACCTTTTACGAAAAGACGTAAAAGGAAAAATACGCGTGTATTCCTGGAAGAGAAAATATTTACTTGGCTCTGAAACAGAATAATCGTCCTGTCTATATAAACTGTATACGAGACTCCTTGGAATTTATTCGAATCCCTAAGAACAGTTCCTGAAATAAGATAGGCCATATTTTCTTTCTTTTTCTCTATATTTCTCTACAGTTTATCTTTGCTTTTACTCATTACTTTCTTCTCGCAAGAGACCAGTGCAATTTTCTCTCTGTTTTTAGGGATAAGTACCCAGTGTATAGATGCCGACTATGCAGCCATGTCTCTCTGTTACCTACTGCTTACCTAATCGAACGCCACTTCATATATCCTTGCGATAATATAGATGCAAACAAATTCATCGGATAACATGGTCCTAATGGAGCGATAAAAGCAACAGCGAGCCTCATAAAACGTAACACTATATTTGTTTACCGGACGTCCCGTATCGTTTATGAGACATTTTAGGCGTCGAAGGTGCTAGAATTGTCAGCGGGATGCGAACAGCGGGAAGCTGCTCTGTCCGCATTTCGTACGAAGTTACTGGAGAGAAATTTCGTAGGACAGTCACGTTTGATAATTTGAAAAAAAAAAGAGAGAAATGCATAAATAACGATATGCACATAGAGAAGTATATAAAACAATGAATATATCTGTACATTCGTTTGTCAGAAGCAATCAGCGTCATCAAGTGGAATCATCGAATGAATCATTGAAAAGTATGTCACGTAACCAGTTCGTATAGGCACTTGGCTAGGCAAACCACGTACTTCAATTATCCACTGTTCTAATTTCCTAAATTCAATGGTGTATAGGCTGATTTACGTAATTCTCGAAAATTGACAAATCACGATTGACAATATCTTGAACTACATCATTTGTGAAGTAGAAAATAAAAAAGAAACACAATATTTAAAAAAATCAACATTTCCAAATCTCCAATACACTGTAAGAAGTATATACGAATATCGTACATGTTAAATTTCATTACTCATCATTTGAAAACCATGATTTCAATATTTTATACGATTGAAATGTAGTATCGCATATAGGTATACCGTAAAGAAATAAATTAATTAATTAACCCTACAGACATGTTAATAAGCCCAAGAGAAATCCTGCTCGCTGAACCTACTGAATATCCCGGATGAGGATTGAACGGTGAGGAGCAGGTCGTGCAGAGCGTTAGGATAATCAATCCACTACCTATACTGTTTCTCCGTCGGTTATGCAACAGCCTCTTCCCTCGATTTCGCCAGTTCGCAGGAGAGAACTTCCCCTGCGGATAATCAACATTATTATATCTATCGATTCCCATATCAATCCCTGGCCATCGGAACGCGAGTGTACAGACTGTTTGGTACAGGTATATATCTATATCTATAGTATACAGAGATAAGTGTATGTATATATATATATAACCATATAGGGTTCACATGGATCCCACGTGCGTGCAAAACAGGCAGCATCGTTCTAATATATTCTCATTAGCCGGTGTTTTAATTAGAGCGCTCATTAATGCCTGCCACGGTCCTCCCCATCTCTTCTCTCCACTCTCTCTCTCTCTCTCTCTCTCTCTCTCTCTCTCTCTCTCTTTCTCTCTCTCTCTTTGTTCTCCTCTCCTTTCTTTTTCATCCACTTCCCTTCTTACGCTCCTCTCGTGACTGCCTACGCCTAGCGATCAGAATTAATATCTCCATATGCACATATATACCTATATACATGTACCCATATGTTACCCAGCCATGAGTTTTCACTAGGTACTTCTTCATTCTTCACTGGGTCTTGCAGACGAGACGGTAATTAACTTCGTTTCTATTCATTAGAATCGTTTCGTACTTTCTCCAGTCTTCGTACACCACTCAAATATATTCTCGCGAATGATATGCTTTAAAGAGATTTAAGGGTAAGATATTTCCGTTTGAAAATATAAAATCGTTCTGGTACCTCATATGCTGAATTTAAAATGTAGTTCTGCTGACCAGCGGACCGTGAGCTTCGGCCAAACACACAGAGTGCGGAGTATATGCACAGCAGTGTATATAGTAGCTAAGGGTTCGTTGAGCCTTACAGAAGGTAAAGGACGGCCTGAGGGTATAAGAAATACAACGTATTACGCGAGCGCTGCGAAAGGCTCCCTTGATTCTGCATTTCGTCGGCATCAGGAAGATTCACCGGAAAAATAAAGCACGGGGTAGTTTATAGAGTAGGTATACGGTTTTACTGATTTTATCCATAAAGTAAGAAAGGTCAGTCGAAAGAGCGCGGGAGGGATGAAAGGGTCAAAGGGAAACATATATGTATAATGCTAATATATGAGCACGTGTGTTTATGTGCACATAGAGTTATACCATATAGAAAGAAGAGCTTTGTACATATAGCTATATTAGTATTGGAAGGCCTGACGTGACACCAGAACCCTCCGGCATACATTACGTCGTTCGCCCAAGCGAATCAAAGTCTTCGTTCATTCAGCATCCCGGACGCGCTTTCTTCGAATCTTTTTTTCAAGCAATATTTTATGCAAACCCGATTCCTGCTCCCAGTCCACCGTCCCTTAGTCTCACCCTCCTGCCACCCCCAAGGAACCGACTCTTAGAGGTAGGTCAGAGCGTGCCAGGAAGTAATCGACAGTTCTCCTTCCTATGGCGGGGGGAGGGGGGAGGGGGTTGATATAGGATCTATATATATTATATAGCTACTATAGATATACTTAAGGGAGGGTGACTCCCGTGACCTAGAAAGGATCATCTCGGAAGAACCTTCGACACCATGCAAAAGCCCTTTCCTTGGGACGTAGACTCCCTCTTCCTGACTCGATGGACCCACTAGAATCGTCAAAAGGCTTTCCAGCTCCGGAAGATGTAATCCCCCTTAATGATAGAGGAACTGAAGCAGTCTATCGACAACGACAGTTTCTCGAGGATTGTTCGCTACCCTTCTTGGATGGTAAATCAGGCAGGGTTGACAGTCGCAGGACAGACCTGGAACTTGAGGGGTTGAGGGTGGGTGGGTTAAGGGGGGATGGGTCACCTGCTGTCCTTGTAGGGTATCGTTAGAGTTAAATCACGGGTTCCAGCTCTCATCCTCGTGCCACGATGCACCCTGCATACTCGCCCCCTACGTACCCACACCCTCAGCCATCGAGTGAGGAATAGTACGGGGGCTGCTTTTGATTTAGCGGAATATGCTCCTGGCACTGACGACTCGCTCCCATTACCCATTAGGTCCTCCTCTCCCTGTAGCTGGGTACCATCTCGCTTTGCTCCCTTTGCCACCCTTAGCCCCTATACCCCTTATAGATATACACACGTGGACAGTCACGTAAACACATGGCGCCATCTCCGACACTTCTGCTACGGACCGAAACCCCTAATTAATGGTCGCGTTTATTTCCGTACCGTGGATGGCACGAAAAATATCGTTCATTTGAATATAAATTAACTATTACTCTCGGGGGGTGGTTTCGTTTCATCTTTCACTTTTTTTATTGTTATATGTATTCATCCCTTGTCACAATTATTGTTCTGTTCGTCCAATCATAAAGGACCATTATACTGTCATGCTCAGATATATACGTGTGAATTGAGTCCTCTACTGCAAGGGTAACTGTTTAAGGTGGCGATGAGATCGTGTAGGAATTTCGAGAAGGGTTTGTCTTGCCGTCGAACGGGTCTAAAGTTCGTAGCTGGCATGAGCCGCAGATAACGGGGAAATAAGGAGAGTTTCTTGGGATAACAAACAGCGAGAAGTGATGAGAGCCGGGGGGTGGGTAAGGATGGTTGAGGGTTGAAAAGGCGTGGCGTGGTGAAGTGGAGGGTTACAGGCACGGCAATTCCCATTCAAATTAATGCAAACGGCCTCCGCTTCTGGCCGAAAGGAGATTCCGCCCGCATTTTTTCCCTGGCAATGATGAAAATTTGCGTACCCAGTGTCTCTCTTCGTTCTGAAGACATCGGTACGTGTTTCCGCACAGGCGAAACAACCCCAAAATACTCATCTCTACCAGCTTCCCCATTGATGCTGTCAGATTTTTGCATAACACTCGAAGCATATATCTAGGCATCCCTCTCTTTTCGATAAACCTGCCATATATATACCAATCTCAAAAACACCCCTAAAACATTTCAGAGGCACCTCGCTGTATCATAACATGCTAGGTACATCATTATAGAGCATCGTCGTAAATTCACAAATAAAATAATCGCGTAATTCGCAATGGAGCACTAGGCTTTCATTTTATTCAGAATTCTACATCGCCACACTCGATATTGTAAATCCTCCCCCTATTATGTCCCTGATATATACATATATAACAGCCAGCCTTACAATTATTTTTTTTTTTATTACTATGATGAGCATATCGAAATACCGTAAAGTCACGAACAATGACATAGAGGGTGGCGGGTCTGTTTGTCAATGACTGAAGAGTTGGTACAACCGAGTGAGCTCGGGTACATTTTTTTACTTATTTTAATTTTTTTCTAAATTTTATCGGTATACTATCTCTGTTTGTCCATCGTACCTTTGTTCCATATATTCATTCCAAAGGATCCCGTAAATCAACCACTGACTCCACAGATGGTGCAGAGTGCTTCAAATTTACTGATCCACACTGAGCATTTTTAACAGAGGTCTACCAATATACAGAACGTAGATACATATATTGTTCCTATTGGAGCTCTTACTAAGGATCAGCGAGTGTCTTTCAGTATTCGCGAACTGTTACCTTCGATGTAAATATCCGAAAAGTAAACTTAATTTCTTCAGAAGTTTCCCCTCAGAGCCATATCCCGCACTTAACCAGTTGAAAGCCCAGTGTTTCGCACAGCCCGAAACATTCAACCCCTACGCCGTTTCGTTCCTTGAAGCTCATCAAGGATTTACTCGGCTTCGTTCTGCAGCCAATTTGCGAATGGATTTCGTTAATAAAACAAACGATCGTACATGGGTTCGCGGTTTCTCCCTGTCAGTCTAGTGAATCCTTCTGTCTGTTGAAGCGTCTCTATACCTGTGTCGCTTTCCGCCTCACATTTCATTGTCACGTTACTAGTTTACTCATTTATTTAACCATTTGCAAATATATATATATAGGTATGTGAATACCGGAATACCATATAATATAACGCATATTGAGAACCTTGCCAATAATTTGGCAACGTTCCTATGAATCGTCCGTATCGATTTCACATATCGGCCAATGTAGCAGCTGACGCGTGGTAGACACAGTGAAAAAAAAATAAGCGCAATGGCGAAATGAATAATATTTTCAACCGTAGGTCAGTTTTCACTGGCTCTAAAATTTACGTGACAACTGCGCTACACGTATAAAAGCATATGAAAATATTTAACTGATTTGCAGCAGCAATGATTTTTGCCAGATTTCCCAACTTCATTTTTCATACCTTTTCTATTTTCATCGGCATTCGACTGGTATCGGATAAAATCGCTTTCAAGAAACTATCCTCTTTCTTTCCTCTCTCTCCCTCTCACTTCTCACCAACCGTCTCCCTTAACCTCTTCCGTAGCAGCAGGACGAAAACGAAAATGTTCTACCACGAGCTGAGTAAGCTTCCTACCTACCACCCTCCCTGGTACTTGGGGAACGTGCAGAAGGTGGTATCCTGGCGAAGGAAAGTGGAATCACATGGCAGACAAATATGGAGTAGAAGTATTCGAGACAGGAAGCAGTGTATATATACGGAAGGAAATAAAAATAAGAAATATCACATACGTCATATATCTACTGCCATCACCCATTTTCCTGTTAAACAAGAAAAAGTTTGTTTATCATAAACGCTCTTGGTCCTTCTCATGCTCATCACGCATCACCTGATAATAATTACGTCATGACAATTCTTGATATTCATTACACGAATTGGAACTATCATATGAATGGCCCTTTACGTAAAAATTCAATGAAATTGAATAATTATGCAGAAGTTGAGTAAATTAGGAAAAGTTGTTACGGGAAATAGGGGATGAAAGTTCAATTGCATCAATTTTCGAAATCTTTTAACGAGTCTCGTTACACGGTTAACGGACCGGTTGGCTCGATCTGTCCTTTCGGACGGAATACTTAGTTTAATTTGCTTTACAACGCGACAATTCCTGAACGAATCTGGGAAAAGGTAAAAATTAAAGGTTTTCTCGTGAAAGGTTCTAGAGGATGGGGTTCGGTAATACAGACTGTGGGATTTGGTAAGGGTATAATAGTATGGCGGTGGTTAACTAGAGACGGCTGGTAGCTATGGGATACTGCATTAATATAATGACAAAGCCACCAGTGACTCTCTGAGTAAGCGGCTAACTTCTGTCGCTTGTGAATTAAAGGGGAAATTTTTAATCGTACTAATTGTGAAACAATGTATGCACACTATATGCGCTCTAGGCGTATACCATACTTATAATGCAAACAGATAACCAGCGTAGTGATATAAATTATATCGGGTAAACATTTGTTTAGACTGTCGTTAAACCTCTCTTAGAATTATAATTAATCAAAAAGTATGATTTTACAGGATATACAATGTGTATGATTAATATATGTATAGTTTAAAATATGGATACGTAATTACGTAAGAATAAATTACGCGATCAATTAGTATAATACGTGCATGTATTTTTTTTTCAAATCAGACGTCAAATTATACAAGAGGATATTTCAATCAGATATAAAAATTACTATTCAAGTAAGAACACATGAATCGTCAATATCGATTGGAGGCTTGGAAAACACGTAATTCTCGAAAATTCTTCTGAAAACTTTGTAAGAATTCGCGTCCTCAGTTATTCATATGTCAGTATACGAAAGATGCAGGAAATCTCGGTAAATACATATATTCACTATTCACACTATGAAAAGAGACTTTCAGCGTAACGTAGAATTATTCAGTTTTGCCAACCAATGCGCTCTCGCGTATCTGCTATTACTATACGTGCACCCTGAGTAAATTCGCGTAGAGACGAACGAGACGAAACTCGGTGCTACAATTGAGGGTAGCGTTTGCTCGCTGAGACAAACACGCAACTATGCGCGTCGATGCTAAATGCATTCGAACGTTGACGTTTTTCATTTCCGTATCGCAACGTTTTGATTTATCGATACGTGTTTCCTCTTGCGAATTTCGCCGGGCAACGTGGAATCGGATTTATTTGTCTTCTGCTCGTTAGCACATTCGAGCATATTTCTCGGTTGGGAATCATACGATTTGCAAGCCAAAAATTCCATATCGATGATTTGGTGATGAAAAAAAAAAAAAAAACATGTCAGTCTGATAAAGAAAAGAGCAGAATAAACGTTAAGAGTCGCGAGAGCATAAATAATAAAAGGTAAAGAAAGGAAAGAAAAAAAATCAAGCATGGGACGAATACCAACCGCATTCACAATAGCCTCCTGCTAATTTTCCTAATTTCTCTAATAAATTTCTCGCCGTGCAAAAATTTCCTGGCGGATTATAAAGGAATTAACTTTGTACAGCGGTTTGGGCTGCATGTTGCGTGTGCACGCGTGCCCTTCCACACATGTGCAAATTTACCATAAAGGGCTACAGGAGGATCTTGCGGTTACATTTTGGTAGTTACACCGGCAGTAGATGTGACGCTGTTGTCCCATTTTTCGACATTACGCGAATAAAATAACATGGGATACAGAAAAGGAAACAATAGTTTTTCACTAGTTTTCCAGGCGGGACTTTTTTATAAATTACATTTGTAATTATGCATTCCTACTACCCTCCCAGCGTACCCCTTGACCACCCAGTCGCTCCTCCCAACGAAACCTCACAGTCTGCACATATTTCAGTGGCTAGGCTACAGTCGCCATCACGGTAGTCAGAGTTCCGACATAGGCAATTTTTTCTCGTTTCCGCTTTACCTCGACTATTTTCGCAACATTTCTCCCGGATAATGGTCGTCCGGTTCTTTGGCCAGTGGCACGTACATAGGTACGTGTCCCAGCACGTATAAAGGATTGCGTTAAATGCTCCCGTGTACCACAGAAGGATACACCAAGATTCCTTCTGGGCGACAAAAGACTAAAGATGCTGAGATTGTTGTTGTTTTCTAAATCCTGGAGAGCCAAGACTGCGGAGTGCTCCCGGAGGAGCTTGCGGAAAGGCAAACGAGAGTAGAAAAGCTGGCTGACCTAGTTTGTCTCCATAGTACAAGAAGATGAGCATAGAAGGGTAGAAGTACGTATAGAGAGATACAAGGATACACTATACCAAGGATGGATAGGTATACTAAAGTTGGTGCATGGGTGGCGGTAAAAAAAAAGAATTTGAATTTCTCAACGGTACCCGTTGGCATAGTAATAGCAATACAACTCCCCCACCGAGACAATAAAGGAGAACAGCCAGAGAGCAGCGCGCGCCTAGAAGAGAAAAGGGATTAACCGCAGTCTAATTAACGAAGGCTTTCACTTGACTTTCCTCAAGAAGCTTCCCGGAATTAATTTCCTTTCGGCTGGCTACAAGTTTCCCGGTAGCTACCCATCCGCTTCCTGACCCCCTGGAACAAACCGAACTTTCGCCATTGGGTTTAGCCTGCTATTTGCCAGCTATAACGTTGCCGATAAGAAACGTCATTTCACCTGAACAATAAGCATGTCATTATCTTGCGCACAAAGCAGACCAACCGCAAATACCGACTAGCAGACTGCTTTCCGTTATCCTGCCTGCCTGCCTGCCTGCTTTCCGGTTTCCTTAACAGTTTCGTTGTTTGTTGCATGCTTCCTAGGGATGCCGACGTCTCGTTTCACGTCGAAACCTCAGGATATTCCCTGCCCGATAATACTCCATTGAAAATAGTCTTCTGCTAAGGGGCGCTTCGTGAAATTCTCTCCTGCCGCAGCATCGCCTACATATTCTGCTGCAGTCAGTGTATATATACGCTAGGTACTTCGAATTCGAATCACGCCGGTTTAATCGCGCCTCTACCGGGCAGCTATTATAAACGAGTATCGGTACGTACTAGCATTTACAGGGTACATCCGTATATCTATATTGGCTATAGTGAGAGCACAGGTAGGTAGCTGCGTCGATTTCTTTCCGTTACGGGAGACGCCATCAATTCTCTGCCAGCGTACCAATTAATCCGATCTTTCTTAAAAATAGAATGAGATATTATCCAGTAACCCGTGAAGGATGCTCGTAAATAGTATCTTGACTGAGATTTCGTACCGCGATCATGCGCGGTGTATATCCAGAAGAATCGAGAAGAGATCATCGGCAAAGTGCCTTGGGTAGACACCCGTGGCTTTATTTATGAGATCGTAGAAAATTTCAAGGGAAAAAAAAGATTTAAACGTCCCATAATTCTCCGTGATTTAAAAACACCCAAGAGTTACGTAAGTAAAAATTGCTAAAGCATCCGCCGGTCTTACGTCGCAATGACAACGTGTCTGAAAATATACTAGACGGAGATGACAGTTTTTTTAATTCGCGACGTAAACAATTGTCACAAAGACAAAGAGCGAGTAGGAGGAAATGTGTTGAGCAAACAAATTTTTCTTTAATATTAATTTATCATCCAACAAACATAAAAAGTACCATGTACCAGACATACTACAAAGTTATGAACAAGAAAAATTTAAATCAAAGGCTAGCAGACATTTTTTGGCTCGCTTCACTCTATTTCCGGGCAAGTTCGTTGATGCACAGTTCGTAAGGGATGTGGCGGCAACAGTGTTAAAGAGTATCTGGCACCATAAGGGTGAGTCAACGTGTACCGGACATGGTCAAAGGTGATGTTACTCCAGTTCCTGGATACAAAGCGAGGTACAATGAAAGCTAGGATGGTAGGTTAAGCAGCAGGTAGCAGTAGAGCGTATACGTATAGTAGGGGTAGCAATGACGCAAGCTATAGACCGACCTAAGGGTGGTATCAAACTGGTAGCACGACACAGGGGTTGTGTATAGTGGTCAAAGGCTGTCATTGCGAGCAAGTGTTACCACCTGTCATAGCCAGGTACCCCCTGTACCTACTACTACATAATCCGTACGCAACACCCGTTCAAATATCAGGCCCAATTTCGCCCTGTTACCAATTAACCCTCCGTTCGAGACGCGTTAAACGGTTAAACGTGTTGCGCATACGATTTCCCTAGTTCTATACCCATAGCTCTGAATTCCCTAGATTCTATCAGAAACTAAATAAGAAAAATATCACTAGCACGAAATACAGAAAACTACTTCCTATACCCGTCACGCGTGACCACCAAGGGGTAGTTTCCGTAATAAAATTAAAAAAAAAAGTTTACAGTTAAAATTTACCCCGATAAAATTGTCTCATAAACCACCCACCCACCCACCCTCTCCTACTCTTGACCATTTATTGTGCTTGTCGGCCAATACGGTTATAACTGTAATTAAGTTCTCATCCGTTCAGCAATTGCATATTCGTGCGGGAATATCATGCACGAGGGTTAATAGCGTTTACCGTTTTACTACCGGCGTACTCACCCTCTCCGTCGTTCTCCTAACCATTCCACCCCGTGTCACATCGACATACCGTAGCCGAATGTTCACCCCATATAAACCTGTAGGTAATACCTACTACCTCTCCCAGCCCCGCCCCCCCCCC
>NW_014332838.1:1090980-1113667 GCF_000341935.2 Cephus cinctus
CCCAGCCCCGCCCCCCCCCCAAACTTCCTCTACACCCTTCACCGTCAATGCAACACGCACGTATTTAACTGTTTATGACTTACCGTACTACTCGCGTTTATACTTGGCTACGTGTCGGTACCCTGCAACTACCCCATAGGCTAGCCGCGCGTATAACACAAACCCTGTACTCGACATAACTCCAGGCCTGATGCGAATGGCATAGAGTGGCTGAGATGGTATAGAGGTGGTTTGTGCGTCCAAAGGCTCTCACGGTATTTTCAATATCCGGAGACGGCTTTGGCGTTTCCGTTCACCCCCCGGCCGTATAACATCCTACGCCTCATGTCTTGGTCCCTATGGTAGCTAAAGGCACTCCATTGTGTTTCTTGCGTATATATATCCTCCCCTAGGTAGAAATTAGGTGTACGATGGAGACTCGAAACGAAAAATACTGATCAATGAGTGTCAAATGTAGCAGAGATTTTTAGGTTAATTGATGCATCTACAAGGTGATGTTCGGATAAGGTATAGGGCATGAATACTCGGTGCTAATAAATATTAAAAATATTAACGTGATGCGAATCTTTTGTGCTGAGATTTCTTTCATACGACGCTTTGACGTTGGATGGATTTTGACAAGTAGCTTATAAAGTCATTAAGTGTATTTAGTACCAAGTGATTTTAACACACAATGGATTGAAGTACGCTTTTACTGGTATATATTGGCCAATCTCACAAAGGGCTTCACGCATGAAGTATGAGGCATGAGGCGAAACTACAAGGGTAGGATTTTCGCGTTCAACTGTTTAGTTCATAATGCCACTCCCTTGCGAGTCCAAATGCTCGCATAGCTTATGGAGTCGATTTCGCTAGTAAGCATATAGCTGTCAGGCGCATTATAACATCGGCAAACCCATCAAACGACGAACGCTTTGAAGCGCCATTAAGCTGAGACTAGCCAATGGGAAAACGTGACGGAGCCGGACAAAAGCGGCTTGCGGCCGATGGTATATTAAAATACTAAAAAATCCGGATTGTATAAAACATCTAGAGAAGATTGCTGGAATTAACTCTATACCCCTCAGCGAGCATTTCGCGTTTTCCTATAGACCTTTCTAATTGAAAGATATTTTTTGCACTATTTTCCTGTGTATTTCTGGACCGCCTTAAGGAACCTCTTTGGGAGTCTGATAAATAATAAATAGTGTCCCTACTGGATTCACTTCTTTCAAATATATTTTAGTGCATAGAAGGGTAAAAATCTGCGATCATTTTCCCATCGACATTCTTTTTTTTATCTGCTATTGCCATTTCGACGAGTTGGTTGGGAATCGCTTTCATGCGTATACTACTATGTATATACGTGCATATAGGGATATGGCAGATTTGCAGTACCCTAGCATGATTGTAACAACAGGATGGACACGTCCATGGCAATTTTACGTATCTGAAATTTCTGCAGCCGAATTCGAACAGCAACAGGAACAGTAGTGGGAATAACGTTCCGGCGTAAAATGCACGGATCACCCGTAACGTTTCCAGAGGATAAATTCGAGTTAGCGAGCACTACGAGCCCTGCGTAATTAGTAATTGTAATAGGTGATTTCCCGAGCAGAGTACGGTGCGGCTGATTACTTACCATTAATATTGCATTTGCGAATTAATTAACGACAAAGCCTACTGTCGCCCAGTATTGTAATGCGACTACAACCGACAATCCGTCCAATATCGTTGATTCTCTACTCTCCCTCTTATTACCATTGTCCTTTCCCAAATCAATTGTGCGATAGGGTCAACGATCAACCGAATACTCAGCTACCTCTTCATCTATTGGCTGGTACAATTTATTAAACATTTTTTGGAAATACTCTGCATCTCTACGTTCGACAATATTGATTTTTGTATACCCGAGCTCAATGATTGCCAATGGATCTAAATTGAAAATTGATTTAAGAAAATAACTTAATCACATCTCAATACCTACCATTCATCTGGCGACATTATCAATAGAGCAAATGGGTCGCCACCCTTGACCGATGAAGCTAAATTCAATCATGAGTCGATCCACGACCCTTCCTACTTAGCTTACGCAGCTTCCCTCCTGTATACAGGGTGTTTCTATGAGTTTTCAAATCGTAACGTAAAATCCAATAGCAATGAAATCGAATTCGGTATGTTTTCTCCATCATGGGTGTATCCTCCCTTGGTTTTTCAGAGACGCGTGATGCGTTCAACGTGATATCAGGAAACGTTCGAAAATGTCTAGTTCATCCAGGAAATGGAGTTTCCGCAAATGAAAGACACGAATCAAGGTTTTTTCAAATAGATATTTACCCACAGGATATCCTAAAACGTCACTTCTCCATATTTTGTTTCGAGGGATATCACTGTGGCATCCCGCAACAACGCAATCGGATTAGAGATCGCGTTTTCGATGTGGCTGATTGGTCTCATTATTTACGGATAAATTAAAAGGGCCATAGCCGCAAGTCCTAATTGCACGCGTGGGTCGAGTGAACTCACTTTGTCACTCTGCCCTGACAAAAATAATTGCGTAGCTTCGCTAACGGCACGAGGTACAGTTTTGCATGCAAAATAACGTCCGTGCGCCGCGGTGCATTTTCGTGACGTCGAGCAGCGCGAAATTTTTCAGTGACGAAGTATTCGCTTCAAAAACAGTCTCGCGTTCAGTTTTAGCGCGTCTGTTATAGCCAGGCTGGACAGGCAGGTTAGGTTAGGACAGCGAATTGTACGGTTGGTTCCAATTTTCCATTTTTTACAAATAATTTTCTCTCCTTTTTTCCCATCATTTTTTCTACTAAAACGTACACCGAAGACCTTGCGTAATTTATCGTTCGACGATTAGACATATTTAAAGACACTCGGCGGAAGATGGCGCGGGAAGGAATATTTCGTCTCTCTATATTTTTCTACGCTTACTTTACGGCGAATTTATATTCTACGGGATTACTTATTATTACAAGGACCTGATTAACGTCCGCCGATAAGGGACGGTTAAGAACAAGCTTAAATCACACGGCCAAGCGCGTAATATTCACACTTGGAAACGAGTGCCCGTTAAGATAACCCGAAACCAAGTCTGAACGTTCAAATATACCTAAAAGCATCCCACGCGGTATCTTTATTCCTTGTGCAATACGTACACACCCCCTGGCTACACGGTGTCCAAAAAATTCCTGAGGATGAACTCACCGGTAAGAAAGTCTAACTTCTCGTAACGTAGAAAATTTTCAAAATCTAACAGTACCAAAGTGAAGCAGAATCACAACGCTTGGGAGTACCTTATAACTTTTTAATTTCCCGCCACTCTTCAACGGCACGTTCCGCGTATAATTGTTCATTTATAAACTCCATCGGACCACCCGATGGATACCAACGTGTCCACGGTCCAATATTCCCTGCACCAAGAAAGAACATTACCAAGGGAAGACACGACTCCGCAATTACAAGATGCTGTCCTCTTATCGAGTATTTACGTATTGATTCCGTTATCGACTGGCTTTCCTTCGAACTCAACGAGTCCTGTCTTCAACCGAGTAACGACCTGCGCCAGCCGCTCTCTTGCCTGAGAAAGTACCAGAGCATTGCTGGAAGAGAGGTGAGAAAATATATTTGCCAGTCCACGTGTACTGGTTAAGCGTGACTCAGAGGATCGTGGAGGAATACATGAATTAGCAAAGGACTCTATCCTAATTATATGACCAATCGATAACCCAAGTTAATATTTCCTAATTTAATCACTACCATCTCATTAAATCCCGTTTATCTCGTCGAGAAAAATAAGTTTGCTCCAGTAAACGGATAAACGGAAAAGTAGATGGTGTTTATCTAGGAAAATATTTACGAGCATTTAGTCACGGGTTAAAAAGCATATAAAAATGTAAAAGTCGGGAAACTGGGGCAAGCGATAAAAAGGAAATAAATAAAAGGGAAATAAATGTTGAATGACAATGCAGACGCACTTGACGTTCGCGTCCGACACACCTTGTAAAATGTCACGTGTAATATAGGTATACACGGTTTTTTTTTTTATTAATTTTTTTATCTGGCACCGTGAACGCCTCGAGAGCTCCTGAATAAATGAACCTATGTCGCTTTCACGCCAAACACCATCAAGCACTGAATTAACGAGGCAGGTACGTACATTGCATCAACCAGCTGGACGAATCTCCATTACGAATAGTTTAAACGTGGATGCTGTTCTACTACCACACTGCGCCATATGTCTTATGTATGCAGGTTTATTCAATGGTATGAATATGGCCTCCTCTGGCTGCTATTCACCTAAGGTCATATACCCAACGGCAATCTGGGATAGTTCGTCCACCACCGATATCCGATATAAAGGAGCTAATCGCCTTAGGTAATTACTTACGGTAAGAGGTGTATAACCAGAATCTTGTGCCAAGAGAAGCGGCTACTCACCTGGAATGATATAAAATAACTATAAATATAATTGGTAAAAATATTGTTTTTCAAAATAAAATTTTTATTCTAACATTCTTTCACGCGTTACTGGAATATTTCATCCGTGAATTTTCAACATAAATTATATCAAGAAGAATTTCTATCCGAATCCCCATGGATATTGAAGGACCCATGGTCACTTTTATCACATATACTGACGTATCCAGGATTCTCGATTGACAAGGGACATAAAAGAAATCTTGGGATGTTTTGTTCGTTATTCCTTTTACGTCTTGAAAGATTCGAAACACAATAACACCGTGGTATGCAGGAGAAAAACATGGATATGCAGACTCCCTTCATAAATCTCCGAAAGCCTGATCGATCCAACTGTTTGTCTATCACTAAGTCTTTGCCATTTCCCTGTTTTTCTCTTCTCCTTGAGAATTTTTTTTTTTCAAAATTCTCATACTCGCTTCGCTAGGGACGCCCACTAAGACAAACCTTGAGAAAGCCATCGTCGACGAGAGATATAGTTTCCTCGCGAAAGGCATTGGGCATCCGCGAGAAGGAATTTACCAGGAGGAGGGAGATGAAAAAGATAGTGAAATATACCGGAAATACGAAATAAAAAGAGGAAGATATATATTTATAAGAAGAGGTACATAAGAAAAGTATGAGAAAGGGAAAGTCGTACGATGGTCGTTTTATTTTTTCCGCGTCGAAATCACTTATTTTTCCGTCCTAACGCGACAGTAAAATCGGCGAAGATGAGGGAAATAAAGAGGGAGATGATTGCTTTTCGTTTCCGCCGGGACAAACCGGCACCGTCAAATAAAGAAGCTTTCTATTTCATAACAGTTTGAAGAAGCTCCTCACCCCCTCGCCCTTGAGGCCGTGAGAGGAACTTAGCTCTTATACCTGATACTCGATGAAGAAGGGTGGGGGTGTAAGCTGTCGCGTTTCCATTGTCCTCAATTCCAGCAACCCATCCATATCGGAAATCGTCATAATGTACGTTCACAATAAGCGACCACAGGAATAATAACATTCATTCCTTATAATCCGCCACGTTTCAATGGTTTAAGTATAAGAACTGCCCCCCAACAAGAAAATATTGTTTAATGCCACGTTACAGTGATACAGCCCCTCTGATACGTATACCGTATATCTAAAGTATTATAAAAATGATCAAGAGTTGAACAATGCCTGTGTAAACAAAATTGATAAGCATGAATATTAAAGAAAAATGGTAATCGGCACTTGTTTAGCCATATTTTTTTCTCGCCATTTAGTTTCCATTTCGCGTACCCGCATCGTACAATATTCCTATGAATAATGGATGCACGTAGAGAAATTCGACTACGCATCACACGACATAGTATATTTGCGTTGGTACACCAGAGACACTTCCACGTTATCTACCGGGTAGCTATATAGTACGTAACACTGCCTTCACAGATTGGCTCCGCCAATCAAAAGCATTCCGATTCATGCTTCGCACCCGAGGCTTGATTGCAAATAATCTCTCTAATGCGTAGAGAACACTGATCCAGGATACGTGGGCATTTACATGAGAGATCACGTATAGGCAGGTCCCCGTGCGCATGTACACACAGCACTATGAAACCGTGTCAGTATGTCCAGTCGATACGTAACAAACATATAGTGTAACTATCGAAAAATGATAATCTACTTCAACCGTTCGAGAACTACTTGAATAATCAGAGCGTGATGAGATTCCGTATTATATTTCCTTTTCATACAAATTTTACAGAATTTCTATAGTAGCGACAAGGCCAGTTTAGTCCGTTTCTTATACAATGCTTCGCAACGAGGTTACACGCTCGGAAATGTCAAAGGGTCAAGAAAATATCGGCAGACGGTGTAAAGGGATGGAAGTGGATCAAGTAGAAGTGGATGAGAGGTCGGTAGGAGTGATTGTGAAAAGAAGGAAAGAATATCGTTGATCGTAGAACGCTGCGAGATACGAAAGCGTACCTACCTATTAAGGGGAAACTGCACGCGAGCGTTCGTGGTAGAGACTACAATGTACTGGAGTAATTTGGGGTCAGGGATGTGTCACGAGGTCGAGGTACGGGTAGGATCGAAAAAAGGAATGGCAGAGTGAAAAAAAATGTTGGGAACACAACAAAAAATTACACGGGTTACGTACGTGGAACGAGGAAGTTTGAATGGGGTGTAGATACAAACATGGGTGGATCACAGAGTAACCAGTATTGAAAGCAGCGGTTTGTGTCATCTGGACCGGCCCAGCGGCGTACGCATTGAAGTAGATGAGGGGCCTTGCGAGAGGGGTGGGGGTGGGTGGTTGAGTCTGGGTATGCTTGTTGGGACCAGTTCACACTATTTTAATAAACCCCCCTTTGATCGAGGCATGGAGCTCCAATAATCAAGCATGATTGGCCCTCTAGGTGCAAACCGCGTGGCTCGCCAATAAATGGTCCTATCGGTACACTGTTATCGCGTGGTTTGGCACGATCTGTCGCAGCGACAGAACTGTCCACGCTCGTGATTGAATCGCAAATTTCTAACCCACCTTGAGCCCTTTGATGCCATTCCGCAGCCGCTGCACTCGGCAATGGGCATTGAGCATGACAGAGGGTTGAGAGAAAATGGGGATGACGTCAAGGACCCAGTGGCGACATCTACGATTTATCTCAAGTTTACAATTCGTATAATACTTTTAGACTCGCGTGTTTTACGATATACAGGACTTGACGTATTAAAGGCGACAAATAAAACTGGCCTATATACGATCAGTGTAATAAGTTTAGAAGACCGTATGAATTTAGGTTATTTTATGTTCCAAGGGCGATTGCAAAGGGTGATGCGGAAGATGGTAAAATAGAAAGGGAATGTATGTGAGGAGAAATACTGCCTCAGGGGTAACAAGAACATTTTCGTCTTAGGCTAAAGGAATATACAGGGACACGTCTAGGATAACAAATCGCATATCGATCACGTAGCTAAGGGCTGCCAGAGGGATGACTGGTCCTTCTAGGGGTAGGACAGTGGCTCGAGTGGTAGCCTGAACCTAACCTAACACAAGCCAATCCCTTAGCATTTCCTCGTGATGCGACTACGTGCCTGGAAAAACAGAAGACATTGGGAAATAATTTTTTTCTTATCTTCGCGTTTTGGACGACGCCCAGAGAAGTGAGGGGCGTCGGGACGTCTTCGTTATTATCGAAACACCCTTAAGGGATCATCGCAGTGTGACCGCCCGAAAAATAGCCGATTTTCGCGATTTTTTTTTAGGTGGATGGAACAAGGTAATCGGTCTCATTTTTTTTTACAAATTGAAGAATCTATGAAGTATACAAAATGATTTTTAAAAAATTTCTTTATGCATTGTTTAACGTTGTTTTTATTTGTGGAAAATTGAATGGAAAAAAAATGGTGTACCATGGTGGCCAGGATTGCGGGCGGAAATTTTACCTGAATCAAAAATTTCAAATGGTTTATAAATCTGTAGGAAAGCCGCTATGCTCCTATGGAGGCTTTTATGTTGTTAGTGAAATTTGAAAAAATGGCGTCGGTTTGACCAAAACGTATAAAATTTAGCCTTTTTTTTCGACAGTTTTTCGTAAAACAAAATAGGAAGATTTCAAAAAAAAAAGCTTCCACAGCAACATAAGAAATGACGTGATGAATGTTCTGTTGAAATTTCAAATGGATAGCTCGAAAATTCTTCCTTTGAGAGTGGCCACCGTTTTGAAAAACACCATTCCGAGAAACACGCGTTTAAAGTTCGGAGTGCGCCAGGTCTGACCGTCCAATTCCTTCTTCTAAGAAAGGCTGTAGCGACCGAAATAATTCGAATTTCGACATAAAAATTTGATATAATGTTTATAACCGTGTATACTATCAGATAATGAAGAAAAAAAAAAATCGATTTTTTGAAAATTTGACCCTGTGACGATCCCTTAATACACTCTCGTCGTGACGATTCGACTCGATGCGCTTGAACAGTTGTTCCTTCGTTTTTCCGGTTATTTTTAACGAAATGACTTTTTACTTTCTTGCTACGATACCAACACTGATAAATACAATGGCTGATAGAAACCAACCCCCTTTCTAGGAAGTGCCCAAGAGAAATGAGAGCCACGGTAAATTTAACCCAGTTGCAGAACTGTTACTTTTGCGGGGGATTGCTGGATTGTCCACCCAACCCCATCTTCGGTCTCTCGTCCCTCTTATCGGCGAGGAAAACATATTTTTCACTTTTTTCATCTTCACCCTCGCTCCTACGTATAACCAACGACTGAGCCAACATCCCCTTTCCGATCTCTCATTGTGAACGAAGTTTCTATTGTGAACTCGACACCTCCTGCTTCCCAGTTGACAATCCCAGGATCCATGCTGGTTGTCCGTTGTTCCTCTGTATTCGACTTTGCCGTAGAACACCCTTTCAAACGACATCGGCGACGACGACGAAGACGACGAAGACGACAATGACGAGGACGAGTTGCGCGTTCTTTTACCAATGACGGCCTTTCGTCTCCTACCTCTGAACTTTTCCTCCAGCTAATGTTATTGCTTTCTCAGATGGGAAGATAATGCGGATAAGGAAAATCTAAGCACATCGGAGAGGACAGAGGAGGATTGGATCTGAGGTAGAAAGAAAAGACAAAAGGATAATGCCTACAGCATCCTTTTAGGTAGAGTCCCCTTTCTGCCAAAGTAAGTCACCAAATAAACAAGAAGTCCTGATACTCCAGGACGGGCGACGCTGATCCATTTAAATCTCCAATCCAGTGACACTTGCAATTTTCGAGGCGTATATATGTAAATCGGTCCAGCATTTATCGACTTCGCGACCGCAGTATTTTGACATCGGCGCGTCCTATACCAGTCGGGATAACACACGTGGGAGAACATTTAAATTTCATAATCCAGATATCTGACTATTTATTTGCTTAGCCAATATACCTATTGAATGCGATGCCGTCGGCTTGTTACTTGACGCGATTTAATGTCCCAGCAATTGCAAATCCCGGCGAGACACGATTCACGAGAGCAACCAGTAATTCCTGTTCCCCTCATCCGTCGCTCCCTTGGAAATCTACGAATGGCAACCGTGTGCATTTGATGCGTAAACTTTGAGCAAATGGAGTTAGCACGATGGGGTTTCATTGCGTTTGATCCGACGCTGCGTAACGACACGAAGGTCGTTTAAGGCCACCCCTAAAATTTAAACCCCTCACTCTCTAACGGAACCACGTGTTTCGGAGCGAGACTACCCTTGTCGAGTACCACACCCCCAACCACGTCACACACTGAGAGGCGAAACCATTGACGCACCAAATTGGCAAAGTTCGTACCTTGTCAATAGCAGAATAGAAAATTAAATATTCTTTGATGATTTCTACGTGTTAATACAGATCGCACGACATACACCTATGCCTCAGTCTATATGGCCCGTTTGAAATTTCATCCCTTCCTGTCTATCCAGCCATGATACAGTCGCAAGAAATTCTAAAACATATACATTTTTCAGACTCATCTCGACGTCTGCAATATATACCGGCGCCACGAGGCGTCCATCCTGGACATTTATAAGATGCGAATCAGATGTCCCTGCTGAAGGGTTCGGAAGTTTCAAGGGGCGTAAGGGCCATTTCGAGTGTAGATAAAGTTGGACTCATATGCGCCTTTGCCCTTGGCTCAAACTCTTCCTTCTTGACCCTCACGAAATTATGGTAACTCGCACTCCTCGTACAGCCGTCATCTTTGACCCGAAGGGACTGATCCCTCTCGGATCCTCAGGGAGCAACCCGCGACTCTCAAATGGATCCCCAACGCTACCCCACCTATACGCACAGGATCAACATTTTATCTTATCCTCTTATTCCCATCCATACCCCCTCCCCCTGCCCCCCCTCTCACTCATTCGTCATCCCTCATAACTTTCCTTTTTATTTCACTGGACGTATTTCCGAATAAGACTGTCACTGCCATTCAAGGATCACAGGGGGTGGTGGGATCGTTTCGCGATTTATTTCCTTGAAATTCTATCCTCGACCTCGTTGTTACTATAAGGGTGATGCTCTTCGTACCTTTTGCGAATCTTTTATTAAATTCCAAAAATCTATAATACGTATCATAACCAGAGCACCCTCGGTGCAGATTCCGGTATTTTCATGTATGCCTTTCCTTTTATGATTTTTACAATAAATTTCGTTACTGCGGTCACAGATATTACGATTACCTTACATTTTAATGGTATACGTATGCACCTTTGCACTTATGTAGTATATATAGGTATGGTTATCTCTGTCGCTTTGACAGTTTATATACCTAAGCGACATAAGGGCAAATGACTTTTTTTTCGGGGTCGTAGAAATAAAGTAGAAAAATTCCAGCGTGGCTTATAGCCAACATAGACGCAGATATACTCGCGTCATTTTCTTGTCACTATCCAATTTCTAGGTCGCTCTAAGACATTCTCGTTATCTTCACGCATCATTTAGCTTACACCGCGTTAACGCCGGAGCCATTTGATGTCCCGATAAGATGACATCGAGGAAAGTGTTACCTAGGAAAGTCAAACATTACTTGGGCGACCCTTTCAACCACCTGTGTCTCCTTAACAAGGGTAGACATAAATTAAATAGATAATCCAAAGTACTCTGATGAGATTTAGGTCCATTTCCAATTCAGTATGCATAAAAGATATGAAGCAAATTAATAATATATAAGTAAGGGTTTAATTGTGGTGGAAATTATTTTTATCAAATACAATTCAATTACTCGATACAATTATACCCAATGCTAATGAGTCTCGTGTTATTAAGAAATTGCGAAATATGTTGTTATGCCCAAGCAAAGATGATCGTTGACTACTATACATATTGTAATGATAAGATTTAGTTTATCGAAGTATCTATAAAGTTCATTATGACGTCACACTAATATTCTCCATCGCAGCTCAAAGGTAAATGACGATCGGTTCTATATTGGTTGTCAAGCTGACAGTGACAACTGACAACTGATTCATAGAGCGTAAACTCAGCTGACTTTTGACAGCAGTCAGCTGAGAGGGTGACGTCTCTTTTTTAACGTAAAAGACTAATCGAACCATGATTAGCCTCTCGTAACAATGTTGTGCAAATGTATATACATGTATAGGTTAACGGATAAAATTCTCTTTCATTCGCAGCAAAGATTTCAAAGTTGTTCGCAAGCTCAGAGTGGCGATAAGAATCGAGGAAAATTTTATTCCCAGCAGGGGATCGTTATCCACACCGATTTTTCAAGCGGTTACTGTGAAAATAAATTACATTCGAGCTCTTGGTGTGGCGTACCTCTTTCGCTCCTTTTTTTTTTTACGTAAGGTTGGGAATATCAAGAGAAGAGTCGTTGAATTCGAAAGTCATCGCGGTTGCCGTGCTTATCCTTTTACGTTTGGCCGGCATCTTCTTCAGGAAGACAATCAGTGCTGGGCTAACCGAAAGGTGCGAGCCCGATGATTTGCTCGTAATTTTCTGATTACACGTTTCCGTATGTTGGTGAAATTACACTGAAGCTTCGCTACCAGCGCGAGGTAATGCACGAGTTATCATTAAGCCATCTTTCCATGCAACGAACATATATTGTACGAAATAGGCGCGCGTACTATTATAGGCCCTTAAAACGCATAAGACTCAGAAGTAATTTCACTGAAATTCCTTAACTCACGATGATAGTTATGCACGTAGATTTTCGCGTGAGAATAAAGTCTGGGAATTCAATTTAGTATAATTTTCAATAAATTACATGTACGATAACACCGAAGGGTATTTATTTTTAAATAAATCAGTTTCACGCAACCAATGAAACGTTTAATTTTTCATCCATCCGTTGATAAAATAATTTTCTATTAACGCGAAAAAAAAAGGAACAAAGCTAACACGGATCATAAAAAATTACTTTGCTCCAGTAAGAAAAGCCGCGTTACCGTTAATACGTAATCGGTGACCATTTCCGTTTTGGAAAAGGCTCGAGTTTCTATTTTACCAGAATAAAGCCGCTTAGATAATCGTTTGAATAATTAGTCGACTTCCTAGCTGAACGTGACCCAATTTACTGACCTCCATCTTTCTTCTCTTCCCACTGTATTCACCTCTTCCTACTTCCACCACTGCACAACCCCCAAGTGCATCCCAGAGGATTATTATTATTAATGCTAGATGGAATTTCCAAGATATATATATACCTTCTAGCTTATAACTACTCGATATCCAGGATAAGGAGCGAACCACGATCCAGTGTAATTACAACCTACAACTTCGTGCAACTGACATGTTCAATGTGTAGACTAAGGGCGATTACTAGACGAGTGCCAGTGACCGAGTAATTGTTAGTTCTCAAGCATGTGCTGCTTTGAGGCATCATGCGAGTGCGTGCTAATGTACTGGAACAGGACTTATATGAAATTATTCAAAAACGCAGTATGTAAAAGACACGTAATTCCATTACTCGAATTGTATATTCAAATAACAGATAATAATTCTCACATATGTTCGAAATCCGTACATGCTGTATATATATATATATATATATATATATATATATATATAGTGTACAGCATGAGATATCGAGTAGCGATTGACCGAGACACATAAGAATTTTCGATTTGGAAATTAGATTCTCCTCACGAAGGTAAATTCGATCGTGCATGCGTAGCGTGATGGCTGCTTTTAATTGCTGTCTGATATTTAGCGATTTAATGCTGAGTTTTGCATAAAAAAAAGAAACGGACGTGCGTGTGGAAAAATTCGCGGTGTGTCCTTTTCGGTGGGAAATAAAAATATCGTGGATGCATATGGGATGGGCTAATATCCACATACAGAAAAGAAGAGGTTGAGTAATAAGATGGGAGATATATGTGTATGTACATATGTATGTATTGGGAATAGGAGGAGAACGTGGATCGCGTTTGATATCAGTATGCAAGACGAGCCACCACCCGATCATAATTAGCATTTAATTAATTCGACTAATGTGCGAAACACGTTTATATTTACGAGGAGGCAGTCGGCTGGGTCTTGTCCTCTTGCTGCCTGACTGCCTGTCCGGCTGCCCGTCTCACCGCTCGATACGTCCCGAGCCACACCGACCATTGCCGATTCCTTCTTTGATGGATTTACGATGCTTTACCGAAAAACCGACAATATCCAGACGGCGCATCATGAGAACCTTCCTTTAGTTCTGAGCGACGAATACGATGATATCGATGTTTTTAACACGTCGGAACGTCGCGCAATATTGTTGAAAGTAATTCTCGATCTTTAAGAGCGACTGGAAATAAACAAGTAATTTTTTTAAAAAAGCTGGAAAACTCGCCGGATAGAAGATGCCGGTTAACAGAATCCGTGCTAGCGGCGCGTGTGAATGAACTAGGCAGGTAAGCCGTAACAGGGAATGGTTCTTGGCAAAAGTAGCGCGTGTAGTTTCTTTTGCAAAGAAGAAGCAAGGAAGAGATATATAGAGAGAGAGAGAGAGAAGCATACATAGATAACAAAAGGAAGAGACAGAGGAGAGAGAGAGAGAGAGAGAGCACTCCGTGGTATAGGTATGGGGTGTATCTCGGTGCGTGTTGAGTGGTCTCGCCTTGCCTCGCCTTGGCGTCCCTTCCTCACTCTCTATAAGGACGCAAGAAACCTGTTTATCCTTACGTCTCGCGATGGGATGCTGCGATCTGCCGACCGACGCAGCCTCCAACGTACCTCTCCGAAATACTGGCTCTCAACCTAAGTCTTCGCACTCTGTAGAATTTTGCATCCACCTTACGGATACTTGATGCTGCAGTCGAGAAACTTTGCAGCTTAATGTTTACGTGCCAAATATTAAGCCAGTAAAAGGAGCTCATCTCGTGGCGGCATGGGTATTAGAAACTTTAGAAAATTACCCGAGCTCTAAGAGGAAGGAAGATGAAAAAATATAAATAATAAGAACTACAAATTTTATACTTTTTTTCTTCTTAACCCAGCTATGCTTGTAAATGGGCAATAACTTACAATGACCAAAAGACAAACATAATTGCAAACAAAACATATGAATTCTTCTGAAGTAGCAGTTTAATTATTTCATCTTTCTAATGACCTCGCCTATGGACGCGTGAATCTCGGGGTATGGCATTTACGACACCGTTCGTCCTAAGGCACGAGCCTCAGGAATGATCTGGGTAACTAAAACGAAGTCGGGTTTCTTATACGGTAGAGTAAGTAAGATCTGATCCTGGTACCTCAGGCGTGACTCCATCATCCACAAGGGGAATATCGAAAAGCATTGCGAATTTATTCAGCTAGATGATCGCGGCTGACGCTCTCGTCAAGTAGAAGAAGTTAAAAGAACGAAGCAGTGGCGGATGAAGAGACGGAGGAAGAAAGAAGAAGAATAAAGGATAAAGAAGCCGCGTCGCCGTAGTTGTTGGGAACGGATTCCAGCGCGTCCGCGATCGGGTTGTTTAGAAGCCGGTTGTTCTCCCAGGCTATCGAAGATGGGAAGATACCATATAGAAACGGTAAACGGTAAAACATAAAATGGTAAGACCTTCCATGGCCGCCATGGCTATGGCACGTCGCTATGGTACGTCGTCTATGGGCAACAACCTGTTCCACCTGACCATCCTTGTGGCATATGGGGATTCCACTATACCCCAGGGCTCCGTGCTTTAAAGTCTCTGGAAATTCTCCTAGGCGAAACTATACACGAGTCTGATGATACATCAGTCACCATTATAGAGCAATGGAAGAAACAGAAATGAAAAATGGAGCAGAAAGAGAACGACCGTACATACCTGTTGGACCCTAGGCAGACTGAGGAGTCCTATTAAGGAACAGGATCATCTCGCATTCGTTCGGTATTGTGGGAATGGTTTAATGATTTATAAATTTTCAGGAAATGCGTCATGATACTTAAAATAAATATACCAGGTGCCCTGACAGGTGTTTCCCCACGACACGCTGCAATCAGTATGTACTGAGATTCTTCAACTTTTTTTTCTTAACTTTCATATTGCGTGGCTCACGTAAGTACAGCCATTATCAGCAACTCCGTCTCGATCGGAGCAACGATCATCGGCTAACCGAGCACAGGGATTCCACGTACGTCGATCCGCTTCGTTAAATGACCCTAGGATAATCGGAGTCTGGCTGCACTTCGGGCTATGGAAACTGCACGCGTAATAGATACGCAGTATCTAGTATGTGTATATATAGGTATAGCGATGCAATTTCTAAAAGAATTCGCATTCACCGATTCGCTTGGATTGTTCAAGGAAGTGGGCCACTGTGAGCTTTATTTTCTCTTCTTATCTTCTTTTCATTCTTGATTCTCTTTATCGCTTTACCGTTCCGGCTCTGTCGGAGCACGGAACGGAACTTCTGTTAAATTAATTTCCTACGATTTACATATGTCGAGCACCATCGTTAGGGCAACAATGGATTCTACCACTTGGCTAGAAATGCATTTCTGTTTTATCAGGTTGGCAGTCCCATGGAACATTTTATAATGAATTTCACAAAATTAGAGTAAAGTAATTACAGCAATGTAATTTAAAAATGATTAAGGGTCTCTTTTTCTTTCTTTTAATCTTTTCCGTTTTGTTTTTCTTGTCCAATTTTCTTTTTTACTTATCGATCTGACCACTTATTTTTTACTTTATATTCTAAATTCATTCTTCGAGCAACTTTCGACGACTAATTCCAGTACATCGGGAGAACATCCCCTGTCTGAATGCAGGTTGCACAGTCGAACCGTACATTGCAGGGGGCCACTTTATTATAAGCGACATCGCGTGCACTTTTGCATCCAGTTCACTAAGCAATTCATTCGCCAAGAGAACGAAAAAAGTAGAGTTTCACAAAAGTTCCGATTGGAAAAGAATTCAGAAGTGTCTCAAACGAGTAGCAACTGTATCGGTATAAAAAAAAAAATCATATAAAACTTTTTTTTTAAATTATGATTTTCATCATTTTCAGAAGATTTTCCTAAAATTTACTAAAATTAACAGGAGCAATCCCTAAATCGTAAAAATAAACTGTCGCCGTCTCATTTTTCATTTTACAGTACTGGGTCTCTGAAATTGGTTTGAATCGACCGATTTCCAATTGGTTCAGATCTACCTATAGAATTGATAGAGCTACAGTTGAATGGAACGAATGGAGTATATATATATACATACGGTATATATCGAGGGTCCGAATAACAATAGGTAGCTGCTTGAAAAAATAAACGAACTGGTTTTCCCTTTCTCTTCTCTTACACCCTGAACCTCTTCCTCTCTATGCCATCTCTCTTGAAATATTTCTCACTCACTTCCTCCCACACATTCCGTGCCACTCTCTCCTCTCTCTTTTTCACTCCACTAGGTGCTTCATTCGCCTTCAAGTGCACCGAGTGTGTCCCTACTTAGTCCGCAATACGTCCGTCCAGTGAGGCAACGCGATACGAAGACACCCTATAACATAATCAGTC
The DNA here is from genome assembly GCF_000341935.2 of Cephus cinctus. NCBI lineage: Eukaryota > Metazoa > Arthropoda > Insecta > Hymenoptera > Cephidae > Cephus > Cephus cinctus. The sequence goes on from NW_014332838.1 coordinate 1,107,877, forward strand.
CAGGATGTATTTATCGGAGCATCCAAGCACAATGCCCATTGTCCACTCTCGTGTTTTACACACCTAAGTCTCGCGAGCGTTAATACCCTTGCAAATCAGAGTCCACAAAGAGTATAAGCAATAAGAGAGACAAATAAATCGATTTATGCAGAAAGTATAACTACAGTACATAAATAAGAAACCTACGATAAGTATACACAGCACATCGCTGCAGTTTAGAGTAGAAATCATTCTGAGAGATCATTTTGAAAATGGCCTTAGGGTATATCAAGGAATTCACCGAGTATGGGAAATATATTCTATTGGTTCCTGGAATTCGTAGATATCGGAATTTCCATGCCTATCGCGAATCGCGCAATATGAACTCCGACCGGAAGGGGTCACTGGCTCTTGGTAGAAAAATAAAATCGCTGAGATTACCGTTTCTACGTGGATATTCCAACTGGCTGAGTGGTGCGACTGACCTCTCGCCATATATTAGAACCGGAGGAGGTCAGGAGACTTTTTGAGAAGTGGGTACACATTTTACACTGTTCTTCTCTTTCGTCACCGGAAAGGAGTCCATTTCGAGCCGGTGGTATATACCAGCTCGGACCTCGGGGAAGTAAACAGAGTGTTCTAAATCTGAACTTAAATTTCATCCATCCTACAAAGTAGAACACGTTTTCACTAAATCGAAAAGTATTTGCTGTAATCGATTGTGCTATAACGACTATTAAAAAATGAGACACGAGGGAGAACCTCTAAAGAAATTTGGACCATTCCATGAATTTGTAGGAACTCACTGCACCGGTTATGCCGACTCATTATTCGGGTAAAGTAAAGCGAAGGAATTTTCGAATAAACACGGGTAAGCGAATTGAACATGATCATAAATTCAAGGTCATACGTATATGTATATGCATATATTGAAAAGTTAACATTGAGCCCATGCGCAGTATTGCTAATTTAGACTCCTCACGTGCAATATCAAAATTTCAATAATACGAGCACTGGTCCATTACAATTTCCAACGTAAAAAAATAACAAACCCATATGGTAATTCTAATGGTGATTGAAATTTGTGGTTATAAAGAAATAATGAAGACCTGTATTCTTGGTGCATTTCTAAGTAAATCTGACTAAAGTTCCATAGTGTTCCATGTAAAAAGAACCTATCTTGTTCAAAGTTAATCAAGGTGGTCCATGTCCGTTCGTTTCATATCCGGTTGATATTTACATCGAGTCATACGAAACGCCCGTGTAATACCGGGAGAAGAATCGTGGCGTTCCACTTCCCGTGGATTCTTCAATTCCGTCCTCGCTCCCATCTCTTCGACTGAACTAAACAGCCCATTCAAGACCTCCGAGAAACATTCAAGGCTGGAGACTGCATCGTGCATCGCAGTGCAAAGAGGATTTTCGATTTCTATCGTCGACCCGAATCCATCGATTCCTCCTGTATAGCAGCCATGCCAACTTACGTACGTATAATGTATAAATATGTTTTTCGATTTGAGAAAACCACGAAGCATCCACGATTCGCATTGAAATTGTCGAAAAAGATCCTTCTGCTACTTTTCCAAGGAAGAAAAACAAGAAATATTTCTGGTAACCCAGAACTACGTGTATACCTGCGAATTATGGACCACCGCGTATATAAAGATCCGGACAATAGTTTTTCACCTGACGATGTTGCGTATCTATAGTTATATGTAGCTGTGGTATATGTATATATATTCTTAAGACATATACAGATATAGAAATACCTATGTAGCATACAGCGAGGCGTGCGAGCAGGCTGCTGCTGTTGCTGCTGCTGCGAGGAAGAGCAGGCATGTTTGCCGACAACAAATAAACGAAAATAAAGTGGCCGAGTAGCTACTCCAGAGCCCGGCAGAGGGATCGGCTTCAATTTATACAACTCAGGCTTTGGACTTAATCTGGGAGACAGATTTACACCCACGGACGGGGTTAGGAGAAAAAGATACAACACTGTTTACCCAGGACCCAATCGAGCCATACTTTTTCTCGGGTTTACTAAACGAATCGAATGAGATACCAAATGAAAACTAATTACCTTCTCTGCGTCTCAACGTTCGGAATACCGGAACTTCCTCCACAGTCCGGTTTTACGGGATGTCGATCCCGGTACTTTATATACCTGGAAGTCGATGAATGAAGGGACTCGCGTGGAAACGAGTCCCGAAGGTACCCGTTAGCCGGGACCCTATAGATCGAAATCGGCATTGCGATTGCCCATTACGCCAAGCTAATGCCCATGTTAGTCCTCGAGGTTCTTTTGTCAAGAATACCGGTACTCCTTCTCCGCGTATACCAGTTGGGCCTTACGTGAATTACTTATGCCCAAGGAGGTCAGACCCCTTTTTGATTTCGTTCTCTTGATTTCCCTTCTCGTTGCTCCTCTTGGGACGTCTCTTCTTCGTTTTATATACCGCGGGATATATGCTCTACGTATTCCTAACGCTCAGGTGACTTCTATGGCGTATGGGAAGCGGACAGATGGTTATCTCCAGGTTTATTTATCCGAGAGCCACGGGGAAGTTGCATATTAATAAAAGTTTCAACAAATTAGTTTAGTTCGCTCGAGTTTAGTTTCTCGCTCACTTCGTACTGTAACTTGTTGGTGTTGCCAGGCACGCGGACTGCAATTTCGCTTCGTTGCACCAAAGTGTCAGTCCTGCAGGTTCGAGCTGGGATTACAAGTTGAAATTGCGGTGGCCTCCCTACGAATCTACAGAAATCTTGAACATCGACTCTGCGACAAACATCAGGCTTGTCACGTGGTCTTGCGAAAATATTTTACCGTACCCTCTGCCCGGTAATTTTTTTTATTTAAAAAGGTCATTAAAAAAAATGTGTAAATTTTGCAAAATTCATCCTCCGAATTACATTTACCTACAAGCTCAAAATATATGTACTAATCCGACATGGACGATTGTCTCATTCTGCGGAATGTACCTGCAGCGTAAATTTATCCAAATCCTTTGGTACCAAATCGAGCGAAGAAGTTTCTTCGCGCGGCACACAGATAGGACGCGTGGTAATAAGTGGTATATATGATACGTACTATATATAGGAAGAGACCAAAGAGCCATTCCGTCATCGTATCTTCATCGCACCTTCACGCGTCTTTCCGATGTTTCATCCAAGGTGTGATGGATGCGCTACAAATGTGTTCATACGTCTTAACTCGCGTCCAAGGTTTCTCGGGATCTTACGAGCTGACCAGAGGGAAAGAGAATAGCGCCTGGATTGTGTTCCCACTTCCTCGCCCGGAGAACTTGTAGCCATATATCAAACCGAGTTCTGTCTTCTGTGCTCCCGCTACTGACTCTGCCGACACAAACTCCCTAACTTACGTACTTACGTACTCGGCAAGCCCAGTATAATCTTCCATATGAATACGAATGCAGCGCATCAGCCGAGAATACTCAACATTTTCTACCTGGTAGCCTCTCTATGCAAATTTCTTAAAAGAGCCAGATTTCTCTTAACTTGGGTTATTTGGAGACCGGTCGGATCGTTCGCGTAATAATTTCGAATTGAAAGTAACGATATGGCATTAAGGGTATGTTAAATTTTGAAAAATACCCGGTTACAAAATTTCTTACCAAATTTAGTAATAGGTACGTGACGTCAGAGCCGATGGCCAGGAGAAGTTTAACCAAAATAACGCTGTTGTCGAAAGCAAACTGGGACACCTCGCATAAAGTCGGGAATAAGCTCGAGTCATTTGTACCACAGGATGACAGGGTACACATGCTGGCTCTGGCTGCATCCGACCTCAAGCAAGAAGTGAAGTACATTTTCCCAAACTGCGGTCCACAGCGAAAACCACTTTACTCCCCAGACCCACCCACCCAAGTGGAACTCCTTCATCCTCATGACCCCTTGAAACGATCCCACGAGCCGTTCGCGAGCTGAACTCGCGAAGCGCGAGCGGCAAAACCCACTGCTGGGATAATGTGATTAATGGCGCTAAATGTCCTTACCTTTCTACGTGAATTCACGAGAGGAAGAAATGCCTCTATCTCTGCCGCCATTGAGCTCGGACCCATCATTTTGGCGATAGCAACGAACGACGTGATTTCTCGAATCAGACAAAGGTCAATTCGAGGAAAAAGCTCGGAGCTAGACGGACATCCCTGTTTGGGATGTCTGATATAAAGAGTGTGAGATAAGGTTAGGTACACTTCTACGACCTGATACAAAATAGCATTTATGGATATACTTTACGAAGTATGCGATAAAGCTGGCTGTGACAGCGTCCTGAGGGTTGCAGCTAGGCAATCCACTGGTGACAGGAAGAAATGTAAGTGGCTGCGGAACGAAGAAAGGAAGGGTGAAAGTAGCAGCTTGGAAACGGTGGATAATGCTAATGCCCAAGGATTGCTCCCTCGAGAGCCAGCAAACGTTGCTTTGCTTACCTTTGCCCGCTTCCTTGATTTTCCTATCCCTGCTTTTCATATTTCAGTACGTAAACTAGACAGTCCTGATACTAACGAGGGTTCTACCTACTCGTAGCTACCGCCGCGTACCTCGCCAAGCCGTGTAATTTCAATGCGCGTAAACTGAAGAACCCTGAGCTACCTGCGAACATATGTATACAGTATGTAGAAAGAACGCAACAAGATGCATCGTGAATTCAAACTGTCTATAGTTGACCTCGTTATCCAACACGTACAGTCCAGCAAGAATATCATTGGGGTACATGAAATTGAAACAAATTTTCAAAATCAAGACCGGCGATGATTTTTTTTGTAAATTCTAAAACACCGCACTGATATTTATTCTACGTACCGTCAATACCTTGACATAAGTATGCGCCATGTGTGTCATTCGTCACGAAGCATTCGTACGTATAGACGACACTATCCGAGCACCGTCTGTCCCATGTTTTCGCAAATAGAATATTTTCTGTTCTCTGACGTAAGTTCCAGGAACGCAGGTTCGCGAGGCTGGCACCACTCTGGGCTGAGGAACAAGAGTAAATACGTGTATGCGAACGTAGCAAGATGAGAAAGTCGACGGGGGTTGTTATACGTCTTTCCTCCTACCAAGGGAATATCTACTTTGCGTACCCACCTATATATAGTGGTCGTGTAAAATAATAACACAAAGTATTACACCATCCTTGCAAACAGGCTCGCCCGGCAGATGTAGTCGCCGCATTAATTCTTCCTTCCTGCAGGCGCGTTTGCACTGCGGGACAGAATTATTCGTCGCTGAGAAGATACCGAGGGCCAGAGTATCGCGTAGAGGAATGACTGGTATATTTACATTGGTACCGTTTGCAAATGTAGTCATTTATTCTTGGATCGAAAGTAAGTGGATAATATACGTGGGACTGTAAGGCAAGTTAAGAAATGCTATACGTATACATCCCAATATACTATCAGCTACGGGCGAGACGGGGATGAAACTTTTTCTAAAAATCTATCGAACATGATCTCAGCGACTTGGAGTTTCCACGAGTGAAAAATCTAAGAAGATATCAAAGCGGAAAGTGTCCGTAAGAAAGCCATGCGTCATAACTGCGAAGCACTCGCGACTTCCGTTTTTCTACGGTTACGGAGGGATAACGCTTCTCCGCAGCATCCGAAAAGGTCCTGGATACGTACGGGATTCTCTGCTTGCAGAATCCTCTCAGCTCCTGCAGCTGCTCCTCCCGAGGAAAGGCAAGGCAAAGTTCGCGCAAGATGCTTCCGCAATAAGAATACCTTCCGCCATCTTCTCCAACCCTCTGTATCTCATCCCCTAAAGCTTCGAATCTTACCCCCCTCCCTCC
>NW_014332838.1:1113803-1169399 GCF_000341935.2 Cephus cinctus
TCCCCCCTCCGCCACCTCCTCCCCGCCCCCCTCACCCGTGACCGTATAGAACACGGAGAAGAATAGTTTTGAAACATTGTCGCCGGCTTCGTCCTGCCGCACCCTCGTACACTTTCCTTTTGTCTCCGGCGCCACTTCTCAACTGAATATGCCGGGATTAACTTTTTCTCTCGAACAGCTGAAAATATCTTGAGCTCGCGTTGGAAACGCAGTGGACTCCCCTACTGGGGATGGTACGGTCGACGTGAGCCAACTTTACGATGCTTTATTATAACGACGTCAGATTTCACGATGTTCAAGTAAAATCTCAACAATTTTCACGCACGCTCGGCAAGATTATATCATAGGATTTTTATAGATCCATATAAATACATGATTGCTAACAAAGATATACAGCACCGTTAAAAAAAAAAGATATATATTCGACAGTTATATCTACCCGATAGAGTAAACCAGACCTGACACCATGTACAATCCCTGAAATAAACTGCACTTTAACGATTGAATATATTCCCAGAGATTTTTCGTTATATCGAGCCAGTCTTATTGTCGCGACCCTAAAGCCATTATAAGGGCGCACACGTCGTCGGTTTTGCCGAGATGACGAAGTGTTGCAAATAGAAAGTAGAAACTAAGATAGTAAGTGGTATGTAAGAGTAATAGAAGAAAGTACGGCTGCTAGTAGTAGATGGCTATAGAATCGAGGGGAATGAAGAAGAGCCACACGAGTCCAGGAGGGTGGAAAGCGAACGAGATAAGGGCGGGTTCAGTATAGCTATAGTATATAGGGGTAGCTGGCGGTGGAGGTGCGCTAGTGATTGCAGCGAGAACCGGAAGAGGAGAAGGGGGTGACTAATAGCCAGAGGTCCACCTCGCCCACTGACCACCGCTATGTTCTCAGTTTCTTTCCACATTTCTTACTTTACCTTTTACCTTTGGTCCACCCTGTTTTCACCCTTGGGCAACGTGTACGGCAGCCCCCCCTTTCTACAAGGTGCTTTTCTTCTTACCCGCTTTTCGCATCGAGAGCCGGAAATTGCAGAGCAGTGTCTCTGCTGGATTCGTCTATTACAATTTCATCCACTTCTCAGTCTTTCAACGTGCACTGTATTCACGAAAAGTTACGTCGTTACTGTACACGATTTATCTCGTATCGACTATAGAAATATCGATATTCGTCCGAATGCAGTTTAATTAGACACGTTCGCATAATAAGTCAATAGTTAAGGCGTGTGCTTAGTCGCGATATTTCACGCAGGCAGGAACCATCTTCGTTCTCGCCGAGCTTAAGATTAATAGTCGAGATTAAGAAGAGATAAAAAAATTTCGGGATTAATTTGACGGAGTATAAGTATCGAGAAGTCGAAGGGCGTAGGAATATGTACATGCTCGAGCAACCGATTCTTTGCTCCTCCATTTTCTGTAACTTATTTTTTTTTTCTGTCAGCGTAACAATATACGACGTCACGTGTACCTATCTGCCAACCTGTACCAACCTGTACCAACCTATACCAAACTGACCATCCATGGTCCTGTTAGCATATACGCAACTTCAATCCAAGAAGGATAAATACCCATAAGCGTACGAATGTACGTCGACACCGACTATCTCCTGGCGCAGCATCCACAACGACTCACAGACGTAACATACACAGCACATGCAACTAAGTGAATTAAGAGTGACATGGGGACCAGGTCGTACTGTTCTCGGGCCCAGGCTCTTGTAAATGCTTTAATGAATTAATAAGAGGACGACTCAAAGCTGGAAATAAGCGAGCCAAATCGTGCTCCATTGAGGAAGTAATGTCTATGGATGGATAAGATACATTTATACAACCAGGGACAATAAATAATCATCGTAATCATTCATGGCATTGAGCTACCTGATTGTAAATTTTATAAATGCATTTCCGTACCTTGGGGGATATTAAAGTATACGAAGATTTCACAGAAATGAGGCAAGATACGGTTGTGCGTAATATTTTTCCCTTGGGTATTTAGGACTTTGAATTTTTTTTGAATTTCCCTCCCTTTCTCTCTCTATCTCACTTTAATGGTAACATTATATCACATTTTCTCTCTGCTTAAGTCTGCTACAGTCTCTTACCGAGCGGCCCAAATGGGAATGAATGTTAGTAATTATACGAGGAACGCTCGCCTTTAATTAAGGGCGCGAATACAAGGACGGCGTTCCGCGATGATCAGCCTTAAAAATACAGACACCGTGCGGAATAAACGCAAAGGAGATGAAGCGACGATACGTAAGAACACAGGATATTCTCCAATTTTGTTCCTTTTATTCTTTTTCTCTTATCCTGACGACCAACCTGACCCGTCCATTCTGGCAAATTAAATCCGTCGGGTTTCTTTCGTGGCTTTCTATCGCGTCCGAGGATTTCCGCTGCGTCTTTCATTAAACGGACCGCGAGATCACGTAATTGTGAAAGGTTAAACTAATTTATTTTCTTTGCTACTCCTGTCGTTGTCACCCATTGGCATCGCTGCTATAGTACCTTACGATATAAGTACGTATATAATAAAATGCTATACACAATAGTATCATCATAGTATTATTACGGTATACCGTACACGTATTCGTAGCCTTATCAGTTTTCCGCGTCTATAGCATATTACTCAACTACGCGCACAGGATATAGAGGATCGATTTATGGCGCTATTAACTGTCTACCCACCATCGTCAAAATTGTATTGCGTAATTCATAAAACGAAGACACGAGCAATCTCTCGGTGCATAAGCAAACCCTGCTTGCCATCCGCGTGCTCGAGTATATGTTCCATACTAAGGTAATTTTCAACGTAAAATCGCGCAAAGTCCTTCGAGATTGAAATACATTACATTGAGGACTACATTTTTAGAATTTATATATACCGTGTACGACGAAAAATGTTATTCCTGTTTCTCGTTAAAAATAATTAACGAGACACCCTCAGACGACACGCGACACTCAGTAGACGCAAAGTCCGAAATGTAATATGCTTTATGATACGTCCGGTAATCAGACGATGTGACGTGACCAGGACATATCCTGAAGGGCCTCATGGTGTAACCATCTTATCTGTAAATGTCCTGCAGAAATCTCCGATAATGCCCCGGCAAAAATGCATAATGGGAGGACAGTCCGTGCGGCAAGGTTGCCCTCGGCGTTCCTTAACCTTACGAGACTCGGACACGCCACGTGGCCAAGAAGAAAAGGGCTCGGCTTGCTAACTCGACTGGATCACGAGACGCAGCAGTGCTGCCAATAAGGCACGTACTGAAAGTTCTAGACACGACGCGGCACAGGACGTCCAACGGCGTCGGGAGCTCGACGCACCAATTTCTCTCGCGTGTGCGCGAAACCACTTGTACGCTTGTACCACGACAGGACACCGTCACAGGATACCTGCACGAAATCCAGCCCCTCTGAATTTACGGGATTCCCTCGACAGAACGAAGCGTATTTACGGGACGCATGGGAGAAACCTTATCCCCTGACGTAAGACGGCGGCGTCGGCGATCACAGTGGTCTTCTCGTGATGGCACTGAGGTATATGGTACGAAAATAAGTACGAATTCGAGGAACACTAAAAAACGAAAAAAAAAAAGTCAAATATACTTCACGGACACGTGAAACCAGTGACGAAGATTTGAATGCGGATGAAAATAATTTTTAGCGAATGATATTAATTAGAATTGTAAAAGTAGCAATTTTAAACAGCTTCTGTATACCCGTGCATTGTTGTGTCCATAGCATTTACCTTGATTGGATTTTACATCAGCTACCGAGACATTTTCTAAGTAGACCCAACGTCCTGGCGGCGCATTCCTTTAGATCCTCAATGATTCTTCAGGGAAGGCGTCCTAATGTTCCTTTTAAACAAGGAGGGAGACGCTCGTCTGCTTGGTAACCTCCTGGCCGGCGGCCTTCCTGTATGCCTCCCTGCCTACCTACCTATACTTGTATATCTATACCTACAACCACCACGTCTCGATTCCTCTTTTGCAGGCGACCTCTTCTCAGTCCTCCTTACTCTCCTCTTTAATCCTCCTCTCCTTGAGACTTTATGGTTGCCGATATGCGATATACTGGCGGCTACTTATCTTTTACGTAGGCAGCGCGCATCGCCTATCTACTCCTACAGGGAACCGCTCAAGTTTGTTTGTTGTAATCCGTATAGGTTATACCGTGAGATACACATACGGTGTACAAAAAGAAAATTAACGTATCAGCTCTTTGTTGGACTTTAATAAATATTCGTACCAACGAATATAGCTCTACCAACTTTTTTATTTAAAAAAAAGGAAATGGTATTCGATATCGACGAGTTCGTCATCCTATGGGATTTTGCAATTTCGATATTTTTATATAAAGACAAACGAGTATCGAGCCACGTAGAAAAGACGTATACCAGTGGTACGCGCGGACTGCAAGAGCGTGCTAAAAGCTCGTAGATCACTTAACCCAGGGTACATCTAATGCCACAGACATACAAGGTGCTACGTTGTAACATACGGGGTGTCCTATGTGTTCTAAATCTCAATTGCTACACGTGTATAAGAATACTGGAGACACCTCTCCGGTTTAAATCACAGTGTAAACATTTGTTATACCGGATGAATGTTTGTTTTATAGTACGATTATTTATTGATAAATCTTGACAAGGACACGGGACACTTTACTCTCAAGTAAATATAGATAGATACGCGAAAGAATCAATAAAATTATGTTTATGGGTAATCGATATAATTGTGAGCTTAAAAAAATTAATGTTATACAAATTACACGCGGTATTTTTTCTCATAATCTTCAATGAAATTGCCCGTAACGTTCTTCACTTGTCGTTTTTCTCCATTCATGACTTTTTATACTGTGCACTATAACGTTAATGTAAATTTACCACGAGTCTAGCCAATAACGTACCGGCGTAAAAGTTCATCCCAATGAACTTGTTACGTATAAGCTGCTCGTTGAGGCGGCAGAGTAATTTCCCTACTTGAGCGTAAAACCAGAACAGCGTGCAAATAAGGATTAGCCAATTCGTCTTCCATGATGCGTTATAAAGGATGCAGTATAAGCCTAGGGCTTATTAACTCGACGACCTTATAGGGAAACAGGAATCCTTTAGTTTCGGATTGATAATGGAATAGCATAGAATTATTCGCGTGTAGCGAATCAGAATTTTCTACGTATACTTTGTACCGACGTATGGGGGATCCTTAATGAGTAAATTTAAAAATAAGGTAAAAAGTGCGTATACGCACTGCACGCATATCATATGGCTCGAATGTTTGGCATATAAGGAAATAAAATATTTATGCAAATGCAAATGGAGATTTACAAACATTATCTCTTGCATATATACCATATATACATGTATACGGAATATGGTTGTCAAATTCGGTTCATCAATATCCTAGAATAAGTTATCATTAACGTGATATTAATCTAATGTGAACTTCATAGTGAGCGATGTCTAAGGTTCTTTTGAGAATTCTCTAAAGCATGTCCCCGCCGTCCATTGCTTCGATAAAGTATATAAAACTATATTTATCTAGAACGGTAGAGTGTATTTTGGTAACTGCGGTAGAACGGAAACAAAACGGAATCAACGAGAGGATCTAATTCGTGATAACCATAAAGAAATACAATGGCAGATTTATCGTAACTATGTGATCGTTAGTGAGTTCCTTCATTAAAGAATATACTCGGTAAGGAACAGCAAATCGTTTTTCCAAGGCTCCGATAACGAAAGCGGCAACGGAGTCTTAGGGTACCAAAAGTGGGGTAAAAGTGGACATTTTGGAGAATTTACAAGGAACTTCATAGCTGCTGCGAAAGCGTAGCGCCCTTGTATGGCTGCGTCCACAGGGTTTTGATATCCCCATAGCACGCTACATCGAGCTACTAACCGCCCTCACTTATAATAAATTCTAAGTCTCGGTTAAGCGTACAGCCGCCCTTTCGAGCCCTTGGACTGAGCTACTCTCACCACGTCGTAACAGCTCGGAACACGGGAGGTTGGGAGAGTTTGGAGGGAGGAGTGATGGGAAGGTTATACCTTTAATTAGCGGCTCGCCTGAACTTTTTGGCGGATAGATAAGAATATATTTACTACATTCGCTCATTCGCTCGCGAGTAACTAAGCGAGGCTAACCACCGCTCCTCGCTTCGCTCTTGGTCGTATCTTATCCCATACCACGGGTCGGGACGTTGCGAAGAAGATACGGTCAGCCTCCTTACAACTACGGACGGATCTGAGTAAGTTGAAAGAACAAGAAATTTTGTATAACCAAAACAAAAAAAACCGAGACATGGAACTATTTAAAATTTTTTTTTCACTCGAATGAAAAATTAATTAAAATTGATAACCATTGAACCAAGATTTATTAACGAATTTAGATAAATAATTATAGGAAGAATTGATATCAAATATTAAAAAAATTCCGTGCAAGAAAAACCAACACTTTATATCCGTCGATCGAGGGTTCTGTAGCACGAAATATATAAAATATGTTAAATATGCCCGCCAAGCGTCTAGCTGTTATCTGTAATGTTCCTAATTGATAACACGTCCAGCATTAGTTTTACTCAAGCCAATTTGGGTAGTAGAGATGAGCAGATTAACCGCGAGGCGCAAGAAAATTGCCGTGTGCTCTCGCAGCTAAAAATTTACGACTGGCAAACATGAAAGCCTTTTTTTTTCTTTCCCATCGCCGCTCGAGCTTCTCACGTAAGAAGAGGGCGCGCGCACGCTCTGAAATTAATTTGAAACACGAGGACCGATTTTTCTCAATTGAAACAAAGGACCGTACCGGATCGATCTATAACGATGCTAACGGCGCGGAATCGGCAGCTTGCATGTCTGCCGCCTCCAATAATCTCCCCGTGATTCGATAACAAGGATAAATGGAAAGAGATTGGTTATACCGGAACGTTATTAGCGTTTCCACGGAGTGCCACTCGTATCCATTGGGCAGGGAGGAGCAGGATTCTGAGAAGGAAGAAAAAAATACAAAAAACAAAAGGGTAACAAGGGACCAAAAAAAAGAAATACAAAAAGTCGATATGCAAGGATCCAAGAAGCCGCGTCTTCGGCATATTCCCGCACTGATATTCGTCCAAGCATCAGTCCCAATTTCTGTAACTTCAGCCGGATCATCCTCTTCCGAAAGCCGTAGCAAACTCTTGAATTCAAAACGATAATTGCCGTCCTTATAAGCCGCGATTGAAGCTAAAGCCGCAAGCGGCAATAAATTCTTCCGCTAGTGGTAACGCTTACCCGCTACTCTATACATATATACGTATACATATAGAACATATAGATATACACGGATAATATTCTGATATCCGCTTCATGGGTTCGAAATAACTACTGCCCGCCACCACTACTACCACCCGATACCCGTCGGACTTCATCACGGCTTCATCCGCGATTCCCTCAAGTGTGCATCACGTATGGATACCACAGGAGACAAGACTTCTTGTATCATCTTATATACGAGCGGGTTGAGTCCTCTTAACCAGGCGCTCGGGGAGCAGGTTAAGTAGCCGCTGCAAAAACTTATCGATTTTATGTCTCAATACGTGAGAGCCGAGTGAAGAGAGGCTGTCTCTTGGCGCGGAAAGAGCACATGCAGGCGCACCTCCTGACCAGGTAAGAGGAAAAGGTAGGCGACTGTAAGAGAGAAAAAGAGTCAGTGAGTGAGAAGCTTAGAGGATGGAGCGTAACGACGCTGAGAATAAAAGGTCTTGCGAGAATTCACACTTTTTTATACTGATAAACAGCGTGCAACAGAACTAATTGATAATTAGATTGCAGATTGCTACCAAGCACGGTAATATAGTTATTCAAGTATTCGCAAAGATTTTAAACCTGGATAAAAGTATTTATCATATAGTTACTTGGTCATTGAAAAAAAAATTTCCACGTTTCCTTTTTGCACAGACGAACAGGGTGAAAGAGTCTTTGGAGTTTTAGCATTTATGCTGGGTTAGTAACTCTTGACCCGGACGATACAGTCTTCGACATGATGTTCGAGTAATAACCATTAATTTGTATGATCGGTTTACAAGCCACCGCACACCGTCCATGCGCTAGCGAGCAATTCAGGCAACCGAACGACCAATCGGGTAAGGGGTGGGCAACTTGCCGATTTCTTAAGTCTCCCTTGGCACATGAGGAAAGCTACAGAAACCCATAGGCAGGTACCTGAAGTCGGCTGTTACGAAATGATTGGTTGTAAGTCTGAGCAGTAGGCATACAGAATGAACACGCGCTTCGTTTCGATGGGATTTAATGGCTTAATTAGAGAATCGGATCGAGCGTGGATTGCGATAGCAAAAAGAGAGGGTTGAGGAAATTAATTTTTGCGAATTTAGAGTAACGAAGGAAATTCGAAATTGGTATTTTGAATACAGTTTCAGTTTTGTGAAATCCATCGAACTTTTATGGAAAAACATTGGAATATCTGGGCAGTGTAGTTAGCTGATGGTAAATGAATTAAAAACAAAACAAAAAAATTGAAAAAAAAATAACGTAACGCAACAATCGCGTATACAGAAAACGATCCTCTGTCTCTACTTTCTCTCTCACTCTCTAACTGTGTAAAGCCAGAAATTTCCTCGTAAATTGACACGAGGCACAAAGTGGTGCTCTCGTATATATACCAATCTACGAGTGGACCACAATCCACGAGTTCTGAAACATTCGCGAGATTGGCTGCTCGAATGGATTAACGATTTCGATGGTCCAGTATATAGAGAGGCGGGTATAGTTTCATTTTCTATGAAATCCTAGATAAAAGAGGGTCTCTGCAATTTCAAACATCTCTGATATCTCTTTACCACGTGAAATCACACCTGTTACACGTTTTAGATTTCTAACCAGCATCGTAGGTATTCGGTTTAAAGGTACACCTACATTTGTTCTCGGGAAGGTTAGATCTGAAGAGATCAAGAAAAATGATTAAAAATTCTGTAAAATACACTAGATAATAAAAAAAAATGCCATTTATTTACAAGTCTCATTAACGTTGTCACCCTTCTCTGTTTAATTCATCTCACCTGTCCTATGGCTATGTGTCTCGTAACACCGTTTGGTAAGCTGTCGAGTAGCAAGGTATATCCCTAGTACACTGGTCCATTCCCATAACGGGGTCATTGCTAGGTCTTGTCTGGGTCCGACACCTTCATTACAGTGTTCCTTGAGTATATTACGAAAAGCCGCCGGCGTCGCGACGTGTAGCGTCTACTGGGACGACTAGCCGTTACTTCGCGTCCTGCTAAGGGAACACTGTGCTCGAAGGTATCTATAGAACCACGTTATACAGGAGACTTGGGATAAGTCGCATCGGAGTGATAAACGACTCGGACGTTATTAATTGCGTCCTCCATTAACTGATGAGTCCTTCCTTGTTTTGTTCCCGGAGGTGCTCCTCTCCCGGTTCACAAGCATAATTCCTGGCAGCGACGATCACTGCCATCCAACCGCTAAGTCGGATGCCCCGTTGCGAGACTGAGTCAGAAGTTAAAGAACTTTTAGCATTGGACGTCAGGGATCCTAGCAAACGATCCTCAGGGTCTCGTCCAGCCATTGGCTTTGCAAATGACGCTGTGACTTTTATATCCTTGTAAATAAATCAACAAGGCATTTGAGGACTCGTCAAGTTACCGTAAATACGCGATCACCGTAGTGCTCATATGGAATCCTTGTTTCTTCTCTAGTCCTGGGGGAATCCGCAGTATCCGCTTTCGCGGTTGGCAATACTCTTCTTGGGTATTGTCTAACGTTTCCGCTCGGAGATGAGAAAGTTTTTATTTCCCGTGAACCTCCCTCTACGAGGTTCAAACTTTTTCAGCGTCGTGAAAGGAAGCAGAGGATCTAAGGCAGAAGGTGCTACCGGGGTAGTACCTAAAACGGAAGAGATAAAACAGCAGGAAACGGGCTTGAGAAATATAGAAAATTCGGTACTAATATTAATTGAAGTGTAAAGGAATGTTTTAACTTGAGATTACCTCGTCTTGTTATATTGTTCGAGTTTACTATACGCGTATATATCGCTAATAGCGAATGGCTGCCTGGTACTAAAAAGCGAAATGATCAAACGGATCTCAAGAGACATTTGGTACGGATGGTCTTTTGATTTCCGGATAAAAGGAACTGCGGCAGAAGATCGTCCAAGGAGTAGGGAAACAAAGAGCAATCATAACAATGGTAATCTCTGCGGTTGACGTACACAATTACCTGCGTCAAAACATCTAGCAAAATAACCAATTCGCGGAACGTTCGTTGCAACGCGACCTGCCTCCTCGCACCTCATTGTTCGCAACGTTAATGAGGAAGCTATATTGCTCTTTTACTTTTAATTAGCTAGCCCATATATACGTACAATTTTACAGCGTTGTTTAACATTCGTACCATTAATTGAATATTTTGCTGTTTCAGGCATTTCGAATGTACATTACGACCATATGGACAATTGCTGAGAGGTATATTAATTGAACGTGCGCGCGCAACTTCACTATATTGACGAATCATTTAGGACATTATAACTTCGAATGACAGTATTCACCAAGTATATCTTTGCAAATACTTTCTACACCTATAATGAAGAAAATATCTTTCTTAGGTACTCGAATCACATCCAAGAGATCTAGAAAACTTTAGAATCTACATCCGGATAGTTTATATCTGAATCCCATTCAAACTCTGTCATGCAATATCATACTTCAAGTCGACTTTAGATATCGCAATAATTTCTCTAACTTCGTAAGGAAAATTATTTCTACATTTTTTTTTATTTAGAGACTGACGGCACTCGTATCTACCATCCTGGTAAGACGTACTAATATAGTTTCTATAAAAAATTAATTTTTTCTTCCGCATTAGAGTTTGCCTTCAGGGATTTTCAGTGATGAAGTATAAATTATTTTGCCAGGAAATAATTTCCTAGGATGAGAAATAGCAGCATTAAGTAATAAGCATGGACAGGCAGGTAGGCAAGTGAAAACTTAGACGAGATATCCAGTGTAAAGCTGGATAGAGAAAGAGAATAGACATAAAGCAAAATGAAATAAAGAGTAGCAAGAAAGTACCAAGAAGGCAAGATTGAAGTCAGCCGCTAGAAGCAAGGAGAGTCTATTCAAGAGTAGCAGGAGATGGAGTGTGAAACATTGGTCCATCCTTTCTACCGTCTTCTGGAAGCTACGGATCGGAACCTATCGTTTAAAGCTGGGATAGATTATATAACGGGTGTCTCTTCTCGATATTGGTAAGAGTTTAGTGACACGTAGAACAGTATGGCGAATAGATATAAGCAACTTACATCCAAAGGGGTACTGTGGATCGTGAAAGGGTAGAAAAAAAATTCGGAAACATGTACGAAAGATAAGAAAAAAAAAAAAACTTTTTTCCCCGCCAGGATATAATTATTAAATTTATCGGAAAAAATGACGAGGCACACAAAACTCGTCCATCCGCGTTAAATTCATTAATGGACCAATCCCATCGTAACGAATCTTCCTTTATGGTCGCTGATCTTACAAGATGGCATATAACCTGGCTGGTATATATCTATGTGACTCCCATTAGCTATCGGTACGTAGTACATACCTATACCAGTAGGATAGATACCTATAATGAATGTACATCCAGGATATAGAGAACACGCACGTAAGGTACATATATATCTATATGTCCATAGATCTTCAGCAGATATCATTGGATCGGAGGAAAACGATACTTGGTGTCTGAAAAAAAGTCCCAACTCGTCAGTATACGACTTCCTCGCGGATAAGACGTTTCTTCAAGATTAGACCTAAGATCTGGGATGGTGGCTAATTGATATACAAGACGCGCGACAAGCTATTCCCACGGGAATGAAAGTACTCAGGGGTCCAGGATCATCCCAGGGATGGAGAAGGAGAAACCTGATTGAATACTGATTGATTTCACGGCATTAGCTCCAGGGCACTCCTGCAACACTCCTAATTCGTATCTGTCTTTGCATCATATAAACCAGGTCAATCACCTTTTCCAATATTACTCATAATCACCATTTCTTCCATGGCGCTCGATAGCTCGAAACGGTTATCAATAATTTAAATCAATACACAGCACAGGTATAGGATTCGAAGAAATCGAAGGTAACCCAAAGAAGGATAAACGAACTCGGCAGTGTATCGAGAATCGACGATAACTCAATAATGAGTTATTTATCGGTAATTCGGTGGTTGTTCCAATATCGCCAGGTGAGTGGACAAGGGGTTGTGCCGAACGTAAGAAACGGAGAAATGGTCCGAGGCCGCCATTAATTTGGCAGCCGTTGTTCGACTCGCCCACTGCTGGACTTTCGTCTCTCCCTGGGTCTTAGCCTACGTCCAAATTCTTCGAGTAACAGTGGAACTGCGCCCAACGTAATATAAGTCTCCTACCAACCTACCAAACCTACCGCCAACCAGCTCCCCCCTTCACCTCCGCAAGAACCATCCACCTTCCTTCTCTCGTTCCTCACGTCACCCTACCCCGACCACTCTTTCTCTTTGCCATTCCCATTCTCGACTCTTTATTGCTTCTATCAACGTACCCCTGCTTGATTTATACATCTATATGTTCTGTTCTGTTCTGTTCGGATATCCAGACGGCAGTATATGTCTACGACGGCGATGTAGCATGGCATTGCATATAACCATGGTACCCTGACCGACCAGGACCCGGTGGATATAATATCGTTATGTCCTAGCTGAGCCAGGATCATAAGTCCTGCTCACCTAACCAGCACATTTTTCGAGTACTATCACTTCCGGAATGACCGATACTCCTGGATGGGTTACCGATCGGACCTGCTATAAACGTGTTCCGCTAAATCTCAGTTTATGGAAAGTCCCTTCGCTCAACCGAGCCAATCTGAAGTCCTCTCGATATATGTATACCTATATCTTAAACAAATAGCGCAAGCTCGCGCCTTCCTTTCCAGGATTTATCGCTACTTCGCACGCTAATTCGCGGCCTCGTAATTCGCACGTGAACCTCTCGCGTCTTGGAAGCGGCACACGCTGAGTGCAAATATGACCGGTTAAATACATGCTGAAGAGCGATAAGTGCATTTAGCTACCACGTTTGACATATACGATGCTACTACTAGTACCTCTCCAGTGCTTCGCTGTAACGTATGTACGTCACTGGTATAACGTGCGCGTGTACCGATCTATGTAACCAGTTGCTACACGCAAAGAACTTTCCTTAACAGCTGTTAAGAATTGAACGACTTGAATTAAATGTACAGAGCATTTCAAGATACATTCGACTTTTCTTACCTAATTTTCGATCAACGCATTAACCGAAATTTATACTTTTTTTTTTTAATAAATTTTGTTGTTAAAAGGAATCCATTTATCCCTTTATCGGTTACAGTTGAAACTACCTGTATATTAAAGTGGTACCTAGAAGTATATATACTCCTTTTAATCGTTCGGAGTATATGAATCTCTGACTTTGAAAATACTGTATAATATGTTTAATAGCAGAATCACTGGTCCAGTCCCAGCTTCTCGGTTATTAATGGCACCATCCTCGGACGGTCACCACCCAGCGCAAGAAACAGCGATGGGACTGATACTATTTCATGCTTTATTTATTTACACGCAGACCCCAATGCACCGATCGCACGATAGAACGTCTCCTGCGATTTATGAAGTGTTGCGCAAAAGAATTCTGAAGCCGCGTATTCCGCTTATAACGTACTGCCGGGAATCTCCTCGTATAATGTTCCTTGGATCTATCGACACTCGCCAACGAGAATCCAGGCGTTGCTGTACAGTCGGGATAGAATCTGTTAGCTGTACCGCGAGCTAGTATTAAGATACCCGGAACTTGTAGACTTGAATTTTTGAAGGTTTAGGGTAAACAGAAAACACGAAATCCTAAGTACAGTTAAACACGATAAAGAAGTTTTCTGCGGGTTTAACAAACTTTCGTATACGTACTCTAGATCGGAGAATGAAGATTCCGGTACTTACCTGAAAGAGAGAAAAAGTAAAACGTTAGAAATGCTACACCTGGTATGCTACATGCGCATATCATTTTTTGTATAAGAATTTTTTTTGGAAATATTTCACAATTAAAAATTTGTGTGACGTAAGTATATAGTGATGTATCTATATGTTTACGTATGAATTAAAGTAGTCACTGGTTATATTCCTATGGTCATTTATCTTGATCCACTTTTCACTACTCAAAAACAGAGCGTGACCTACCTCACTATGTTACGAATCATGACAGAATCAGATGAACGTTATCTCAAGCTAGATATATGGATCTCATGGCTCTCCACAGGAATTCTGAAACTTGGGAGGATCTTGCGGTTTTGGCGGGAGGTTCCTGGACAAAATTGTATAGACTTTGGGATGCTGCGCATAACGGCACATTAAGGGAAGGATTATGGGATGCACGAAGAATTTTGAATAGGGAACCTTGCTTATAGGTATTTTGAGAATGTTCCCTGATTTTAGAATTTTTTACATTCATTTTACTTCAATCAATATATACTATATTCGAGGTGCTGTTACTTGAATATGGTCAAGGGTATGAGTATGAGTCTGTGATATCGTATTACTCATAAAACGTACAAACACCGTGACTGTAACGACGGCCATTTAACATTCTTATCTATCGATTTAAATGACATTCTTTACATTCTGTCATTCGGTACGAAAGTATGAACTATGAAATCGATGTTCGATAAAAGTAACGAATTTCAAAATAAAATTGAAAGAATATACTGTATTACACAAGCAAATCGAACGAGCGAAATAAAATTGCGAAAGAGAAAAGAACAGCGAGAGCAAAATAATTTGCACGTTGAGTGTAATGTGAATATGTATTTTTTTTTGGCAAAGTCAAATTTTACCTCGTCAGCGTAACCTATCGATTTTCAAATAATTTCGGTTGGTCGGTCGCGGGTTTGCTGGTACAGCGGGTAATCCAGGGAATGTAACTCGCGATCGACGAGATCCGATTTCAAATTATTGATTATCGGCGAAGGGACGTACGGTATCTATATCTACCTGACACGGAGCAACGTTGGCTTTCTTCCGTTCGCGTAAGACGAAAGATAAAGACGAGAAAAGAAAAACGTGAAAGAAAAATTCGTGTCTATACCAAAGCCCAAGGAAAGCTGGGGTAGTCGGCTAATAGCTCACTGCGAGGAAAGAGAATGCTGAGACGGTAGATTTTTTAGAGCTACTTTCCTCAACGTTTTAAACTGAGAATCAAATCCGTGATGGCTACATCACGTCGAGTCTTTCCGGTCGTAGGTAGCGTTAAGAAACGGCCGACTCTTTTCCGATTAAAATCGGTGCCAACGTTATAAGGAAAGCATTGGAGCTCTACTTATACAGCTACAGAGATTGATCCACAAGATACTATTACAAGAAAAAAAGATAAATCCCAAGAATTTTCAGTACTGATTTTACACCAGTAGGAAATTAGAGATCCTAGCGCATTGACAATGTCGACAAGAACCCAGTCGGATCCACTTCCGGTTCAAAGAACAAGCCAGGTTTCCGGACAGAGTTTAACGAACCTGCAACTTTCGAAATTCCAAGAAGCCTCGAAGTACTCGATCGTAAAATCTCTAGATGCACAGAAGTAGTTCGTTCATTTTGAAATAATTTCACAAAATGCAGCAGTACCTCCTGTCGAGTAAAAAAGATTAAGACCACCCTTTACGTTTCACCGAACAGATTCCATTCTCGCTGGTAGTGACACACGGGTGTGTTAAAAAATATTCATAATCTAAATAAAAATAATCGATACCTTATCAGCCAGCGAAAAATATCGATCAATCATTTCTTGGGTGAACTCGAATCGTTACCTTGGCGTAACTTGGATCGGATACTGGTTGCAATCTCTGAACAGATCAGCGACCTGGCAGTTTACTATATATATATGTATGGTTGCACCTTATGTCACCAGTGACTTATATATAGATATATCGGTATAGAAAGATACGAACCTCTTAAAGGGGAAGCGTAGAGAAAGAAAGAAAAGACTCGCAGGTACGGACCCTGCTGTACGGAATGCCAATAATATCTTTATGGCAAGACGCGCCGGCAGGATTCTGCCTGGAGGCACAGCAACCCGTGAGGGCACTACGCCTGATAACTAGAGAAAACGATCGATCGCATAGATGCAAACGGGCCGAAGGATATACACGCAGAGACAGTGAAGGTAGCCAAGGTGTTCTTTAACGAGCAGTGAAATACAATGTTTTTTACGACGCTCCTCTATACGGAACTAGAAGCTTCAAATAGATGAATATATCAAAGAAAAAGATAAAAGATGCACGTTTACATTTGAATGCATTATAGCGAGGGGAATAGAACAGAAGATAGGATAGAAGATAAAAAAATGAATTTTCATATATAAAAAAAAAATTGACGTAATTCTGTGACACTGTGAATTTCTGAATGCCAGGGGTTGGTGCGATTGTTTCTTTCTTTTCTTTTCGTATTAAGAAACACTGCAGCCAAGGGTTTAGCTGTAAAGGGTATAGATGTATGGAAGCCAATGGGACAGCAAGGGGCTTCTAAATGCGCAAGACACAGGGTAGATATCACGGTACAGTGCGCGAACCGAAGGTATAAAATGCAGCGGCAACAACGTAACAACGTAACGCAACGAGTTCCACGGGCGCCCCGAGTACCCCATAAAAATGAGCACTATCCCGTATGGGAGCATTTCAGCCGGTAATATAATTCTTCGTAAAACCTAGAGACGCCCTTCGCTATCTTACCAATTCAGATCTTGTCCAACAAGCGGATTACGATTTTCCATTGAACAGAGAAGAAAAAGTTGAGAAATTTTTATTTTCATTAATATCAATAGCCAACGTGAAATAGAATATAGACAAGGCAGGTATCGGAAAACAAATTAAAATTGATCCTTTATAAATCTTAATGATCCAGAGTTGCCATAACGATCTGATCGCAGTCGCTACCGGACACGGGTTGTAAAACCCATAAGCATGAGGGGATTGGGGGTAAGTTCTGTAAAGCAAATTCGAGACGGGAAACCAAGAGCTGAAATCTGAATGTAGAGAGTCAAAACAAGGAGGGTGAAATAGGGTGGGAGTATCCCTTGCATCCCTGGTACGTGGTAGTGTAATTATGTCGTGATTTATAATGATGGCGCCGGGTCGCCGCTGCACGATTCATCTACTAAATTAAACGCCCGATCCTTGTCCCACGGAGTCCGTCATAGCACCGCAGCCTTGGCTTTTGTCTCGCTTATGCGAAATGGCAAAATCAGCATAGGCCAAAAGGATACTTGACAATGACGATTAAATGAAATGAAAACCAGCGTATGACCTGATATCTCTATGTTTTACTATGAATGTACATAGGTGGACATGCAGGTAAAATAAAGTTCGAGAATAACATGGTAACCCTTGTGAGTAAGAACCTAAGAATGGTCACCATGGCAATTTTACTTGTCAGAAATTTACATTCTCGTTCCGGTGACCAATCATTGTGATATCACAGGGTTCATGCACAGATACGTTTTAGAAATGTCATAAGATTAGTACCAATGAAAATGCAAAGAAGAAGATTTTAGAGATCCACCGAGCATCCGTACTTGAGACTGGATTGGAGGGGCTGAGTTTGCTTGGAAACTGGACCCAGGATGGATGATAATGGAGGACTAAAGATGACGCTTTTCTCATTCCCTCTTTTAGCTAGGCTAGTAGGGAAGCTAGAGGGTAGTAGCTATGTATATGTATACACCTAGTATAGAAGATAGCACGACGTGTTCTGCCGTATATAATAGGAGACTGGGTAGATATCTTCACGGGACAGTCCAAATAAAAACGAGGTCCTTTATCAAGAGTCACGCGCCCCACACGTAATAGCCGCTAACCGTTGATTAAGGATTGGCTTGATCTACGAGCATTCGAGGGAACCACCACGTGGTACACTGTTCTCTTATGCTCTGGCCCTTTCTGTCCCTCGCGGTCAGAAAAGCACCCTTCAAGTATGCAAGGTCAAATTTTTCGGAGCCCTACGCGGATTCATGGGCTATGATATTGGCAATAACCGTCGCGGTATGTCAGCCAGTGAATGTATATTGCTGTTGGGTTGGTACTGCGTCGCGCGTGCAACACAGAGAGAAATGTGAATGAAATCATTGAATCCTTTGATTTATCACACAGACGCTACTCGTGTCTTTCATGGGATCAATGTGAATTTCCTGCTTTCCAAGGTATCATCGTAGAGTCCTGAGCTGATTACGAAACGGATGCTGCTTCTGTACCCTAATCGCTTTGTAAGATATTTCCTCCAATAATTAAACACCGCAGTACTATAGTTCCTAATCAGAAATAGGGTTTGCTACTTTGATTTGTGGACCAGACACGACCGAGTCGCGAAATTGACTAAACTAGACTAGACTAAGCCAGAGTAGACTGAACTCGTCTCTACGATAGAGATGCATTAGAGAGTTTCATCCAACGGCACTCACAGTGTAAGCAGATTGCGAGCTGTTCAGTTGACTGCGTTGATTACGCCTGGAGAGACCAAAAGTGATATTTACTATTGCCTGGTAACGTTTCTATCATTTCTATATACTCATCGCCACGTCCTATTTCTGATCACTAAAGCTGGATATCAATGTACGATCTTTTTAGTACTTTGATTTTATTATATTTATTTTTTTATCTCATGCAGTATAAGCCCAATAGTCTAGGTTGCTAGAGTAGATCTTATATATCGGCTGTTATTACTTGAAATAAAAAATTCTAGTTCGTTAATAAAATTACTGTAGGTCATCGCGCACCATTCTCCAAATAGTCTTACACTCCGTAAGAAGAAAAAAAAGCTATTGAGACCTC
Source organism: Cephus cinctus (assembly GCF_000341935.2). Classification (NCBI taxonomy): domain Eukaryota; kingdom Metazoa; phylum Arthropoda; class Insecta; order Hymenoptera; family Cephidae; genus Cephus; species Cephus cinctus. The sequence goes on from NW_014332838.1 coordinate 1,132,693, forward strand.
GTTCAAACCTTGCTGCAACCATTGAGAGGCACTCTATTGTGACCTCTGGAATGGACACTGTACTATGGGGAAGCACGGTATATCATAGATTAAGATTGGTTTCAGCCTCTTCTCGATCTCTGCTCTGATCCTAATTCGAACAGTTACCACACAAATGGCTTGGAATGAGCAAAACATCGGGTTGAACTAGGCTCGTCCCTAACTCCCATTCCTTCTGAGATAAGACAACGGCGAATGCTATCGCCTTATAGAATTTGCTATTCGCCATTAGGCCAGCAAAGCCATTCGCCGGTTAACTGCTCGTGAAGACGTCAAGGCTTGCTACGCAATGGCATTAACGGGAACTAGCGATTTATTGTCCTCTTAATTTTCTCTCGGCCGAAACTGAAAGAGGGAAACCTACCAGCGATTTGTTTCCTTACAAGGGAGTGTTATATAAGGTGTTTCCGGAATGAAAGAAAACATCTACTATATAACCATACAGTGCTATTTTCGTCAGACCCGGGTATACAAAATATTTCTTTTTTTATGTATTACTAGAGTCTACTGTGGTACAGAGAGATGGTAGCTTTTATGGATTTCAGTTATTTTCATCGATACGTCGTACGATACCGATTTAGACAAACGTAATTGAGCGATGGCAGGGAACAATTAAATTCCAATTTAATAAAGGCTTCGGAATTTCCAGAGTTTCATTTCACAGCTGCGGAATGCCGACAACGCGTATAGAGCGTTTTACTTCGCAGACAAATCAATCGTTGCTGCAAAGGGATACCCCTATCAGCAATGAATAGTTTCCAGGATTTCACATATAGAAAATGCTTTGAACTCGGATCAACCTAAACGTCAAGGGATCTACTCTCAATTTGACGAGTACTCTTCTACTGCCACGTCAGTTCCATTGGCAACTTACCCATTAGGAAATACTTGTATTATTGTCACTTGGCGTCCATGGGAATGCACCTTTATAAATTGTTAGGAATGAAGGAAAATTAAATAAAAAATCGCGCCACTGGTCCGATCCAATTTCCTGGATAAACAAAGACTTGTATGTTTCCAGGCACAATGCGAGAGCCTAGCACAACCGACATCTGCCACTTATTTGTGAGTCCAATGGTTTGTCGGAGCTGTCCGATATTTTCTAATACCGTTGCACGGACGATGCGAAACCGATGTGGTTCTTCATCCATTTGTGCATCACGAAAGTGCAGCTGCACTGGACGGCTTCTGGTCGCTGCCAGGTTTAAGACCGACTTCGATATAATCCGACATTTCTAAAACTCGAAACCACCACTTGGCATTAATTCTTTTTACCGCTTCATCGTACAAAATTTACTCGTCTCTTTACAGCGCCTTGTTTTTTTTATTTCATTCAACTCGTCAAAATTAATTGCATATACAACGAGATATAAAATAATTATAAAAATACGTATTTTAAGTTTTTTTTTTTGTTATTCTATTTCTAGTAACAAGTACTGCAGTGTCATCATAAAATCTACTGCACTTATAACACATTGTAAGATGAGGTCAGAAGGTCGCTTTAACCTGTAAGTCCAACCTTGCGGGTAGCAGCGAACATAAAGGAACGATTCCGAAGCAATTCGGTAAGTACACGTCGATTTATGTTCCGGGAATCGCCGATATCTCACATCCGTTTTCCCCGTTGGTTCCTGTTATGAGAATCCTCGTGTGCAGGAGTCGAGGTGCCGGCCAAGATCCATGCGCATTATTCTACGAGATCCTAACATGTTCCTCTCCTCATATATTACACCATCTACTGTAGGTGTCTCCTCGATGCTCTATCTTATGACGTAATTTGGGTTAGTGCATCGAACGAGAATAGCAGAAGACGAGAGTGTGGAGAAGAACATTTGCGGGGGTTTAACGCTAGTGCCCTAGAGGCGAACCACTCCAGGGAGACATTAAGAAAACTTTCCCTTTTTTTTTATTTTTCTATATAAAAACCTTTAAAAAGGAAGAACCCAAGAAGACCTCAGTAATCGGGTTAAATCCCGTTACGACTAACTCTGCCAGCATAAGTCAGCCAAGGTGGACCCAGAAGACCTGAAGACTCTAAGTAAAGGGTGAAATCGTGATCCAACCTTCTACCAGGATCGCGAAGATAACCGGATGAGAAATGAACTCTAACCCGAATAGGAAGATTAGCAGTGATAAGACGAGCAACCCCTAAACATCTGTCCCTTATTATTTCTAACGTGCGTAAAGTAACTACTATAGGGTAGGTCAATCAATAAAAAAATGTACTCGATTGGTTCGATCAGGGCGATTTCATCGATTCAGAAATTGCAACTGCAATCGCAGTTAGCTTCTGCGGACAGTTTGGAGGTTTTTCAAAGAACGATTCCTCATTTGGCTTATCTCTGATTCTGACTGAGACAAATGCTAGCGATTCGCTCGATCGTTTGTAACCCCCATTCCCCTTTCTCTTAGGCTTCTACCACATCCCCTCACTCCCTTTTCCTTTAGCGCTCTCTGTCTTGCACCACTGAACCCTACACTCCATCGTGATCAGCCCCCCCCCTCACTTTCTCTCTCTCTCTCTCCCTTTCTGCATCTCCAGCACACCTACCCACCGATCACCCATCAAGTCTTTTACAGGCAACTACGCGTTCATTTATCCAACTGAAACTGAATGTCTATGATAGGACACATGAGGGTGAATGAAGACCCTAACTTCAGTAGGGATGGGAACGCTCGTTTACCCCTATTGGAATACAGGCTGGACCTTGATACGCAATCTTTTTGGACATTGTTTTCGCGGACTGAAGCCTACAAAGTTAACGCACCCTGCCCAAAGAGTTTTTCGCGCTTCGGTTTTTCGGATCAGCGCTTTTTTCCTAGGGGGATAAAACAGCGTTACTTAAATGCAGGTTGATGAAATTCGACGACCGAATGCAATAGGGTTTGGAATTAGGAAAATTATTGTACTGATTTTTCTCTCTGGTTTTATTTCGTGCTTTGATATGTATTCTTATAGGATGCTCCTTAGTAGTAGATTACGAGGGACGAAGAATTTTTGATAATATCCTGAACATTCTCATCTGGCCTGTCCCTCGAAATGGTCTAGAAACCACATTTTAAGCGGCCGCTTATACATATATAATTTTAGGGATATAACTTTGCGGAAACATTCCGTGTGCAAAACCGTCTAATCTTAATTTAAGTTTTATTGCGGTCAGCGCCGCTGTTTCTGTACTCGATATGCGTATGTAAAATTTTACGATTCTCCAAGGGTTAATCCACAAGTATCTCCTCCGTCCCTCCGTGGTGACTTAATATCAAGGATTTCAAGCGAGGCTAGAATTGAAAAGGGTTATTTCGCAAATGGTCAATATTCTCCCTACAGTAAAAAAAGTCCACTGGGAATTTTCGAACAGGACTCGAAAACCTGTGCGAGTTTCAAGTATTTTTCGATCAGAAAAAAGCCCAAAAAAAAGAAAATACACGAAAGAGCACAGGCGCGCAAAAAAACAGCCATATAAATTTTTATAGTGACCGAAAGTGCTCCATTCTCTAAAAGCATCGGACTATATACAAAGATAAATTTATTTAATTCTTAGCCCCTCGACCGCGTACCCTTAACTGTTATCCGTTGACTATCTTCCAAAGAAACATAACCGTGCGTTTGGTTCGTTCGAAATTTCGAAAAGCGCTCAATGAAAAGTGAGTAGTCCAGTCCAGTCCAGTGGACTCTGCTCTGAAAAGGCTTCAAAAAAATATGCTTTGATCCAAAAAAATTTTTTTACTGAAAACATTGAAGGTAGGTATTATATAACTAGTTAGCAATTAATAGTAGAATAACGATTTTTGAATCACGTGTTTACTAAATGTCCAATAAATAATTGAAAGACTGTTCTACCAAATTCCTTTCGAACTCGTAGTAAAAAGAAATGTCCGATACATTCGAACTTCAAAATGAGCGAGATCGAGCCCCTGTCCCAAGTCCAAGATAAATGAGAGACGGTCATTGGCTGCCCTTGGAATTTCTTTCCTCGGTCACATCGCTCTCCGTTGCGGCGTCGGCGTCGGCGTCTGCATCCGTGCTATATGACTCGTGTAACTGCAAACGCTCCAGGCGCTTCTATGCTCGACTAACGTTGCACTTACCGAGGTTTACGTTCCATCGCGTCTCGCAAGATATCAACATTTAACGATCGCACCAAGGAAATAAGGAACATCTACGTAGCCGGTGGAATTGAAGATACTTGAAAGCAATTGCCAGGAATCTTTCCCTATTGCATATCCACAGTCACCAATATGCAGTCTGTACACAGCAAACACTATAATAAGTGCATCTCGCCCCATGTGCACGTACCACCTATGGTGCAAGTACTACATATATTTATCATAGGGCTATCGACCGATCATATATATATCTATACTACAGGGAGTATAGCAAAAAATGCAAATAGGAATAAAATTGCGTGATCATTCGCAATAATTTGAGGACTCGTCCGAAAAAAAAAAAAAAATGAAAAGAAGGAAACAGAAGCGATCCCGCCTATTAGCCTAATCACTTTTTTTGGCCGCCCGGCGAATCCCGAATGCGCGTGCGAAGCGACCAACGTTTCTCGCGTGAATGGCGAATCGAAAGTAAGTATATAACAAGACCGGGACTGGTTCTCGGGGTGAGCTTCTGGTTATCTCTTTTTCAAGAAAGAAACGGCGCGTTTCTATATCGCCTTCCCGAGATCCTACATCAGTCTCACGCGATTTACTAAGAAATTCATTGGCTAATGTAATTAAATTCCGGCGCGTATACTCGGCCACGCGATCTCTCCCGGAATACGCGGTCGACATATTTTACTGGGGCCCTTTATGACAACGAGCCCTGGAAATATTCGTCGCTCTCGTGCGCGGTCCCAGGGCTTCCTCGACCCTTGAAAGGTAAACGACAAAGATGGAAGAGTTTTCGGTGGAAAATAATTGGGTGCCGCTAAGCTCGCTTCAACAGGGACACGTTTAATTTAGTTCTAGCCTTAATTCGGTGCCCCGTAGTTAGGTACTCCTCGACTCTTTATCTTTGCATTACATTAGCGTGCGAAACACCTCGGATACCCACGGGGTCCATGGACGAGGTTGGAATTTTAAATAAACAGAGCCGCGAGAGAGAAAGACAGTATCCCGCGCGAGCAGCCAAGCAGCATAATTTTCATAACTTAAACACACGAATATAGGTAAAAAGAAAGAAGGAGTCAAAGATTAAAAGAAAAATTGCATACTTCAATAAATATGAATTTTTCTTCTAGTATTCTGTCTGGGATAAGTTAAAGCATGAAATACCATATGAAGCATATCCAGCATGACCCCGGAAATCTGGTAGCACTGTACAAGCACGTACCCACACCTGGGTAACTTTCGGCTCTGGGAGCACGCTCATAATTAAAGCATAATTGGCATTATTAATTATTTTCGGCAGAGGAACGTCGTTATGCCCATGGCCAATTATTCGAGCTACCACGGGTTCTACCTACCCTGCCTACCACCCTGCAGTATGTAGGAAACGGACTGTAGATGCTTGCATTTCCCGTGGTATCCAAAACGTTTGTTTATTATTTTCAACATCATTAAACAACCCTCGTCGAAAAATACCTACGAGAGAGCGAGACTATTTGCAGGATATACCTGTGGCAAGGGTTGGTATTGCGCAGATATAGATTTACACGTGGAGCAGATATCCACACGTAACGAATACAGCACCAATAATAATGGTTCTCCTCTGAGCTTGTATTTTTTTTTTGTCAGTCTTAAAGCGACCCATCAAATTATATCCATATTGTTTCTTTATGCTCTTTCCCCCACTTTTTCATCCTGTTCGTTAATTTCATCTTCGTTTCTGCAAATATCACGAGGAGGATTAACGACGTACCTTGTGCGAATATCTCAAGATTTAATTCGAGTTGGCTGCAGGCTGTTTACACGCACGGCCCGTCATGTATTCACGCCTTGCGACGTGCAGTGCCGTATTCCAACTCGGCCACCCACGCACTTCTTTCGATTCCGCTTTGCTTGTCCTAAGAAAGGACGAGGTAATTACAAGCTCTGGAGACGGGCCGGCCACGTTCTAAGAAAGTCCCCGGGAATACCTTCGGGATTTAGTATCTGCTCGAGGGATACTCGCGAAGGTCCTCGAAACATTCGCCACCAATGAATCAGTAGCAGTATAAAAATACGTAAGATAAATCAAACAGTAACAGGAACAAGTTCATCCCTTGCTAAATTTATTGAGAGAAATTTCAAAATTCCTTCACATCCATATAGATATTATGCACGGTTATTGGAAACTATTGCACCACCCATAGGGGTAACTGTAATCGAAATAAGAATCCAGATTGTGTTCTCTGTATTTACTTAAATATTTTCAGAACCAATTGATCGGTGTGAAATTTTAATAGCGTGAGATTTGTGCATGCGACCTCTGAAAGTGTAATTTGTAATGGATTAGACATTTTGTAAATTTAGAGGTAACACATTAATCGTGACACAAAGAAGCTTATTAATGACGAGGTAGGATGAAATGTTGAGGGTTTCTGTTTGGAAATGTTTGAATTTTTGCAATTGGAATTTGGAACTAATGACTCGTGGAAAAAGGTATGTCTATGGTCTTTCTGAAATTCTTCGGGACAGCTTTTCAAGACGAAACATAAATTCAAGGAACGATATTGAGCTATATATATAGCATACACACAACTATATACATACAGCGCTACAGGATGTACGAAAAATATCGAAGGGAGCAGGTTATTTGTATTATTGATTTCTGGTAAGAATGTCATTAGGCTCGAATAGCAGCACAGAGGGAGCCGAAAGTCGCAGGGTTAAGACTCCTTGTTAAGGAAGCGAGAGACAAGTCAATTAATTACCCTGCCTTGTACTTTTATCTCCAGGGATTTCGTCGGTTCCTTTATTTCGCAGGATTACAAAGCAACGCAGCCGAAACACTATACAAAATCACGTAGTATAATCAATCTGCTGTAGATAACTAAAAAATTTCGCAAAATAGGCTAAAGTAAAAATTTCAATAAATTCGGGGTTAAGTAGTCTCGTATATTCATCAAGAGTGCCTTTAACCTATCTTTAAGCCTCTTAACCTACTACTCGTTTATCCATCGAATCTAACCCACCGGCGCACAACCGTTTCCAACGGACAGCACAAGGGTCAAGTTTAGAACGTTTTAAAGTTCATCCCACCAGATCAATCTAAATGATTCCCATACGCAGGAGAGAAGCCAGAGGGGATGGTTGAAAACGTTACTCTGCCAACATCATTGAGGTTGAACCAGGTTTCCGGCACTAGACTCCCAGCAGCGGTTTAAGGTTTGAGGGTAGTTGGTGCGAGGTTGGACCAAGCCGCAGAGGTGCGTGCGAGGCCACTGAATCTTTGATAGGAGAAGCGAGTTAGTTCGCCCTCTGTTCGCGTACTTCCCACGAGGACGAAATGCCGGCTGACGATTAACGACCAACCGCAAGGTTAACGCCAGGACAGTAACAAGCAATGCAAGCGTAGGTAGGCACCTACCCAGACAAATAGATACAGACAGGTGCCTATTCCGATAGCTGGACTAGACAACCCAACCTAACCCATGGACGAAGCATCATAACCTGCAGGCAGATGACTCAGATCAGGTTTAGATTACAGACCTAAATCTTATCTAGTACATGGAACAACATGCAATACCAGTACAAGGGTTGCTCGATGACGCAATGCCAGACAGCGTACCATACCCCTCTGAAGTAACGGCCAAGCCCACAAAAGGGAAAGATAACGAGAGCCAGTCGCAGAAACGTAACTTCTCGAGTCAGGTGTAAACAGTGCAACTTGGTATAGGATCTTATCTAGGTAGGCAAACAGAGTCCAGTAACGAAAGGGTGGCTCTCGCTCATTCAGTTTGAAAACTACCTAGCTGGAAAAGTAGAGACATTTCGAATCCTTGTAAAGAACAGACTCGTCCTCTTCCTTGCGTTTGTTATACTAGGAATGTACCAGTATGGTAAATTGGCTAGACTCTATATAGTACATTGTATTTTCCGTATAACGAATATCCGGGTCATCCCTTCGGGCTGAAGGTAAGTGGCCCTGGTTCCAGTGCCTCTTGTACCTAATGAAAGCAACTCCGAAGCTAGTGGACCTTTTAGAATGAGGAAGTCCAGAAGATACAGCGAGCAGAATTGTCATTGGGTATACAATCTATACAACATAGTCGCGGCATTTAAGTCGAGTGGAGAGTGTCCGACGATTAAGCAACGTAGTTTAATGTCTATGCAAAGTAAATTGCTCTGTAGGGAAGGAATAAGAATGAAAAAAGTGGATGGTACGGTGTAAAGGACGTAGAGGAGTGGCGAGAGAGGCGGTAGTAGAGGGAGGGAGAAAAGAATACAAAAAATAGAAAGCAACGGGGCAAAGAGTAAATTGGAGAATGGGGTGAAAGGACGATACCGAGAAACCGGAAAGGAGGTGGAGACGACCTAGAGAGGATACAATTAAATGAAGAGGACACCACCCACCAATAGCACCCAGGATAAATTCCTTTAGCGAGTGATTAAATTTTAATCCACTTCTAATTAGATTTTTCCTCTTTTCCTTTCTTTTTTTCGCTTCTTCTTCTTCTTCTTCACCTCCTCCGCGACTCTTTGCCGAGAGACGTCGGAGCAAACGAGACAGTTCTGAGGAAGGGTACGCGTCGTCCTGCGGAGTGCCTTGCTAAATGGATTTATTTTAATCGAAACTTTTTAATGAGGATCAGTTGTCCGATATTCTAATATCGTTAAGGAAACTCTGACGGCCAATTATATTAGGCTCCTAAAGTGTACGGTTTGTTAAAGATCGACACCAGACAGATAACTCTATAGGTTTTGGGTTTGAGAAATCTAGGAATCGCTGTGTTTTCAGCCACCGAAAAGCCTCAAGCTCTCTCGAGCAGAGTCCAGAACCTGAATGGATGACTGGACAGGGGCGAATACGTAGATGGATGGTGAGCGAAGTGGATGGATGGATAGATGGACGGATGGGCAGATGGATCGATAGCAAACAAATGACGGATTTGGCCAGCGTTTCGAATTCCTTTGGAACGATGCGCGTCGTATAACTCTCCTACTTTGCATGCATATTCTAGCGCGGAACGGACGAAACGTCGACGGTGGGTCTTCGATTTCCTGGGGAACGCGATGATTCCAATGTGTAGGCACCGAAGCGCTCTGCGCTCTGGTCAGCAGTTACCGCAAAGTCAGAGTTCTATTCTGGTAGGAGCCAACGCTATTCGAACTAGCCACACCAAGGAAGCTTCTAATACCCTTCTCATACCCCGCCAACTCCAGCCATTCTCTTAATTGAATTAGCCATCCGGAATTAGCAATTTCAGATTAGCCTTCAGCCTCACCTTTTAGAGGTTCGCTAGCTGACCGGATTACCCAGTCCCGCTATTAAGGTCTGTGTAAGTACGGATATAAGCCTTATGAATGACGCCAGGATCACTACTAGGGATTTACCTACTGACATAGAACGCTCGTTCCTTACGTTTTACTTAAGATTTTCGAAAACCATTATTATTTCTATTATTCAGTATCACAGATTATTCTAACGTAATCTCTGATTATCTAAATGGTCCATTTTATTATTACGTATACTTGCAAGATGCAGCGAATGAACTATGGGTGCAGGTATTTCCTTATCGACGGATAAGGTATCCTCGGCTGACCAGGTATAGATACAGGTAGACAAATGATATTTATCTAGCCAGGTTATTTTCTAAATCGGGCAAAGGGATCTTGAGCCTCTCCGGCTACCGTCTATCATCGGCAATCTTTGCCAAATGACCAGATCGTCCCCAGTCTCCGTCCATCTTCTCCTCTGATCGCTGCCCTATCGATCGGCTATTCTTTGAGGTTATCGTTCCTCCGAGGCAGGTCGGAGGCTTCTCTCTACGCTCTCCAAGGCTTACCGAGCCCGCGTCACGATCAATCTTGAAACTGGAAAGACATCCGCGTCATTTGCACGTTATCGGAATCATATTCCCCTGCCAGATGGGGTCATCCCTTCATTTTCCTTTATTTTCTTCCTCAAAATTCACCTCAATCCTACCAAAGCCTTCGCCAGCTCCTCTGCTCGACAAGACTTAACGAACTTCTCAATCTCAGAGTTTAGCAATTTCTTATAGCTAGTTTGTGAATATCGATACAAAATTCCACGATGACTATATGTACATATTTTAATACATTATACCATCATCCTGTGATCAACCTAATTAATAGAAGCCACCCAAATAATAGTATATCCACTTTCAATTGGTTAATGTAAAGCAAGTATAAGCAATACGGTTATATTGCTTGAGTGCCGGTGAAAGTACTATTATTTAACTGTAGCTGTAGAACCAAATGCAAATAACACTCGTTATTGTTAACATTCAAACGTTGTGCCCAGAGATCTCAAGAGCCAAGAAAGGACTTGGAAGCGTAATGATTTGATTGCAGTATTCATCCGAGCTTAGCAGCATGTAGCGACAATGCTTAATACCTGCATTGCTAGAACGCAAATGCAAGTCCCAGCTACACGCCCAGCAATAAGGTCTAATGTAATATACAAGCGGTTATACAATGCGCGGATGGAATTGTGCGGAGAAGATCATTTGCGTGTCGTTACAGCTGCATAACTGCGCTCTCGCATGTATACCACTTTGCATTCGACGCTCGGGCCCAGTGCTTGTGCTTACAATGCTCCAACAAGACACCCCGCAGATTTTCATCAGATTTGAAATTTAACCGGGTTTTCACCCAAGTATTTTCATTTTCACTGGGAAGGATATCGGCGCATCTTCCAAGCGCAGCGGCTGGCTGAGATGCATGTCGTGAAATTACGTGAAAATTCGCAAAACAAGGTAATCCCATTCCTCGCCAGGACGCCGCCAGGGAAATAGAATACTTTACTTGCTTACCGGGAGAATCATGCACGTTATGCTATGCGCATATATCGCTATCTCTAGAGTAACACGTGCCGATGCACTTGCATCAGAAGGATGCACTCAAGTAGATAGCACTACGTATACGGCCATGCATACAGTCATACCAACTACCGACCTGTCGTCGTTACTCGATATTATTACCTGCTAACACCAGATTCGGCTGCAGCATAGCCCTAGTTGACCATGAACTGAACAGGACACATATTTACACATGGGAATGCGTCCGCACGCGCGTGTGTATATGATGCAAGGGATCAACCGAAATCCAGAATTCAGCATAATTTTACCTAGATTTTACCTAGCTCATCCTTAAGCCAGTTATGATTCCCTTTATATAACGTCGTTAACGGTTACCAGTTTGCCGTACTAGTCTGGCAGAATATTTTTCCTTCCCTGGCAACCAAACCGACACCCTTGATACTCCCCCGACACCACCCTGCTAACCACTAGCGACTCCCCATTTCCCAAGCTTTCCCAATTGGAAACGCCTCCCCGGAGAAAACTGTTTCCACAAGGCTGTTTCGCCACTCGACATTCCCCATCGAACGAGAGGCCCTTGATCTAACCACGAAAAGGACTTTGAATCGGGATAGAAAAAACTTTTGCCAGTCGTATATTCGCGATTTTCACATCCAACCCCTTGATACTCACAGACAGTCCAGCTTAAGTCCTATGGATAATACTACAAGTGAGAAACGTTCTCCGATAAGCGTTCATTTTTCAATGGTAAACCGTTGTACCGAATAACAGAATTTTCCTAGTAAACATTGCTTCAGCCACGTTTCTCCTATATAAAGTCGTAAAGGTATATGAGATTCTAAACCTAAATCAAATCTGAACTAAACCTCGGTGCCGCACCCCTATCTCAATTAACTTAGTTGTTTATCTTTGAAAATCACTTTGCGAAGCAAATGCATAATGAATACACGTTAGTATTCGCTAGTAAAAAAAATATGGCTGATAACTATAACGCAGTGTGAAATTTGTTGAATGAAAATCTTTTAAAAATATCTAACCAAAGTATTACACATATACATATATTATAGCCATCCGATTCACAGTAAACCTTGATGGGAGATAACGTAGATTTTTCGGTGTGGCGAGGCGGTTACGTTTATCTGCCGCGGGCGCTGGACAGGCGACTTGCTTTTTTGCTTGCCGCAAGCCAGTCCCGCTTTTTTTCCTTCATACGGGATGCTATTAAATCATATCAGTTCAAGCCGGCAATTATTTAGGTATTAGTACTCTTCCTCCCTTGGTATATTCCACGTTCGCCCGTTCCTACACTGGATCCTCTTCCATCCGTTTACACATCCTCGTCCACAATCATTCCTTCCACTCTCTTCTTATTCACCCGCATTCCCATTCCCGTTGGCCATTCTCATTCCTCCCGACGCCACCCGAGAGTCCGCTTGATCACTTAAGTATTTTTTGTCCGAATGCCTTCGGCGTGTTACCACCCCTCGCTACGTTTTTCACGCCGCCCTGGAATTCAGGGTTTATTAGGAACTCCGTTTCTTCAGGTGCCGAGACGCATAACGCAATTTTGCCGCGTGCGCGCCAGAATCCTCAGCGAATCCTCGAGCGAAGAATTCGCCGAATTCGTCCTGGTGTAAGGTTATATACTCATTTACAACGGACGATACTCCGTTATTTGCACCTTATACGATCCCCTTGGTGTCCTCTGACGACGTTCGTCGCGCCTCGTGAATTTCACGAATCTCATATATGATTTCCCACGAGATCACGTGATATCCGCGCTCTTTTGGCAATTAGACGTTGCAAGGAACTCGCACACGAGAGACGCGCATTGAATAGACTCTGCGATCTTGACGCTTGGATAAAAATCACCTCGTCCCTTTACACAGAATTTTCGAGTGTCACGTTTGGGATACGTTGAAACGTCCCGCGGTACGCAAAGCCACTGTGAAGAATCTGCTGCTTCATTCCTCGTAATGACTGCACGCGTTCGCGATAATGACAGGGTCCACGTATAATGAATTCGAGATCAATTTCTTGCCGGAGTTCTCGAGGATCCGTAACGCGGAGGGCTGGCACAAATAACAGGAAGTATAAACACGTGGGGGGGAAGACGGCGGTACCATACAGTCGGGACAACCTTTTTTTTTTTTTTCATCGAAATTCCGTATCTCCTGTCGACAAAGGAGCGTCGCTAGAAAGCGGGATAATTCGAGTGTCTCTGACCGTTGTACGGTGAGAATAAAAAAACATAGAGGTAAGGCTAACGATAAAAAGAAAGAGAGACGAGAACGGTCGAAACTATGATACAGAAGCAGAAACAAAGAAAAAAGGCGAAAAAAGAATGAAGAGATAAAAAATAACACATACAAGAAAGCATGAAGAAGTTAAGAGAGAAAAGAGCAGGGCGAGGTAAAGTAACGACGGGACACGGTCCAAAGGCGGGTACAGAAGGCTCAACCCGTATATAAAGAATCCCACGGAGAAGGATCATCAGAATAAATAACCGTTTCCTCCCGACTGCTGTTTACGCGGCGTATCTTTGGTACAGATTTTTTCGCGAACCGCCCGGCAACGGCGAAGGGTGGTGATGCTGGCATAGGTAACGAAAATGCCGGTCATAAAAATGTCCCGGAAAGGAATGGCCGTAGAAGGAGCCAGGCACAGAATGGCTCAGTTTAGTTGAAGCTCGTGTATCGTGGTCGTATCGCGTTCATACGTATATACAGTTGCATACTTAACATGAATGCCGTCCTACAGAAACTGAGAAGCGTCTAGTATTGTATATAAATATACATGCAACAGTGAATAAGTTTGTTACCACCAAAGAACCATGAAGGCTGTGGCAAATAAGGTGGTGCTATGCTCCTCGATAGCAGTGGGTGGTAGTGGCGGCTAACCTCGTTTGTACGCAAATTCAGATAAAGTCGTTCTCGAAGCTGCTGGGGGTTTACCGATCAATTGACTAGCGAGGCAACAGACGCCGACGTCGGGACGTCACTCTCCTTCCCTGGTAAAGCGAGCTTTGGTGCAACCACTTTGTACTTCTTGGCCTATTTTACCTTCTTCCCTTTTTCCAATATCTGCTGCTGGAAAATCCGGAATATTATTATTCCCTTCTTCTAGGAGAAGAGTCAGTGCTGACTCCTCATCCGGCGACGTATGCTGCTTTAAAGGGATCGTCCATTTGGGAGAGTAAATTGATATCCACAGGATACACGGTCCGTGTGCCGTGTGAGCATAAAGGAGGGCTGAAGAGAGAAAGAAAGCTAGAGCATGTAATGTAAGCAGGAGAGAGAGAGAGAGAGAGAGAGAGAGAGAGAGAGAGAGAGAAAGTGAAGCTTGCGAAGAAAAGAAGAGCTGGAGTTGCGAAAAATTCTCAGAAAATTCGTCCCGGCACGCCTCTTGTTTTAGAAATTCCGTCTCCAACGGAACGGATCTCAGGGATCCTCTTCGAGTCCTCGCATAGGCCTATGGGCCATTTTCCACCCTCGGGAAAATTGGGAAAGTGATACCCACCCCTGACTCACAGGATACGGGATAGGGGACTGGCTACGAGAGCGGACGCACTACAGGTTTAAAGAGATCTCAGGGAGCTCGACCAAATTGATATCCACGGGGATTTATCTGGTGAATGTGTAACGAAATCAACGAGAATTCATTAACATTTAAGTTTTGTTTTCACGGTTTCCTTCAAGAACATATTCTGTCTTCCTTCGCTCCTTTGCCTTACAATGATCTTCTTTTCGTTAATGGCAATTCTTGTTGAAAGGGAAAACAATGCATACACTTTTTAACGATATCGACCAAAATTTATATTTTTCATACGTTTACCTGAATCGTAAAAAAATAATACAGCCTTAAATCAAAGTGCCACATACATCGGCGGATCGAACAACGATATATTATTTTATTGTTCTGTGGCTATGCAACAATGACATTAGCATGGCATAAAAAGCCAACTGATAATCATATAGACAGGTAACTGCATTCAGTTGCGCCATATTTCACGTGCAAATCCAATAAATTCAGAAATTGATAACGCAATCACCGAGGAATATTAGCGAACGAAATTCCGAACGCAGCTCGCAGTTTCCGCCTATTCTATCTCTCACTCTGTTGTTCGCTATCCGTCACTTTCTTTCTCTATCCGCCACGTGAGATGCGGCAAGACATAAAGGAGCCAAGACACTCGCTGAGCGAGGAGTAAGTACGGGCATGCCCTTCGCACGCGATAACTTCTATAGTCCCTTTTACAGGCTTTAACACTAAGGAGCAAACTCGTGTAAAAGTTGCTCTTACGCCATTTACTCGATAGTGTAAATCTGCTTTAAGAGTCGTGCCGCAACACGAGTCGGATTTGTCAAAGCACTTCGAATACCTTAAAACCAGCTCTCTTCCAATTCCAAACGAATTTCAAGATCGTGGATTAACATAAATTTCAAAGTAGATGCATTTTCAGCAACAAACGCCGAAAACACCCTCCTAAGAATGGAATTGCTATGGATACCAATTCGTATACTGTATTTTTCTTGCTCTTTTATCTCGGAAAATTCTAGTGGAATTTCAGTCGGGTCAACCCCCCTGATCTAGGGAATACTCTTTGCAATTCCAGCTCTCTCGCAGCGGCAACAACCCTAGAACTGCAGCATCCACCTGATTGCTCGAGAAGGGTAGGTAAGAGAAATTCCCGAATTCATCGAGAAACGTTACGAGCTTGTTTTCGATCTTGTACCTTTTCGACGGTACAACATCTTCCATGGGTCCTCTTGCTGCTTGAGGAAACAAGGGAAGAAGGTGATATCCTTCAAGATTAACGTCAGCGATCGTGTTCTATGAGAATCCCGAAAAGATAATAGAAGAGTGGAAAAGAAAAAAAGGATAAAAAAAGTCAGATCCCACCTTCCGTTCTCATCCGAAGTCAATCGAGCGTTTCAAGGTCTGAAAATAGTATTTCCGGTCTTATCCAAATTTTCGTAACTCACCGTCATAAATTCCACGCAAAAAATGAACAGTGTTGAATTTCCAGTAGGTAGATAAAACAAAAATTTTTTTCACAGTGACGAAGGTGAAAAATTACGATAGATGTGAAAATGATATTCCTCAATGACCCAGAGGACCTTTGGAACCAGATAGGTACAGTAGGTGCAGTACCTACGTATACAAGACATATGTATAAAGCAGCTACCCTATACGTAACACACTCAAAACGGAAAGATGGGGAGAGATATTGGTTCGGACAAGCCAATTAGGAACGGATGAGTTAGGTGGCGTCTACTATATCTCTTGGTGCTGGGTTCGTTGTTCAAGCGGCATTATTCTGAAAACAGCCTCCCCCCGCTACCACCACTCATGCCGACCTCCTCGCCAACAGGGGCAACTCCTTAACCAAAGTCATCTCGCGGCAGCGCGGCATGGAATGGCCAATTCAAAGTTATGGCCTGGAAGAAAGCAACGGAAGAAATAATAAAATATTGAAAAGATTCTTCGCCAACTAATAATTGAGCTCGGTCGGTTGGTACCCCACTGAAGTCGCTTCCTGTCCTCCTACGGGGCAATTAGATTGGACCTGCGTCAAGAACCTTGTATAGACACCCACGTAAGATAAAATGACATGTACGAACGAATGGAATAGCTACCTCCTAGGGATCCAAGGATATGAGTTCGAGGATCGAATCTCCTAACTGGTTCAATTCGGAAGACGAGATAGGCTGGACCATTTGACAGAGATAGAGAGCCAGGAAGTCCTATCTATTTACCACAGAATTCTTGTTCAGAAAATTCCAGTCGATATCGTCAAATAGGTATGTTTTATAACTGTAGCATATATAGATACACGTGTCTAGAATTTTATGTGGACGCGAATCAAGAAGCTTTTTCCACGAGCGGACAATTTTTCGCGCTTAATAGAGACGCCAGAAAGTGCATGAACGTGAGCTTTAGCTAGACTTACCACCATGGCAGATTGGCTCTGTCGCTCTCCCGTCTTTCTCAGATCCTCATCCACCGTGTCTTACTTTTCTCCAATTTCGTATTCTTCCTTCTACTGCACTCTCCTCTCTACGTCGTCCTGTCTTCTCGACTACCGACTCGACCCAGTACCACCTTAAGCAGCTTCGGGATATACACGGGGCGTCTGGTTGCAGTCGGCGCCATATTTTATATCCGGTATTTATTCGCGGCGAATAAACAGCGCAACGCGGTCACGGCTGTTGCTGCAGCGGCGGTCGTTGCTGAGTTGTAAATAAGCAAGACTGCAGTGGGAAATTAAAGTGCAGGATAATGGCGCCTTGCAATGAGTTATATGAAAGGCGAAACATCGAATAATCGATCGTATGGAAAAAAAAAAGAAAAGAAAAAAAATCCCTATGAAAAATAAATAAAAAGCAACGAAAGGTATTTTAAAAATATTTGGAGAACAAGACAGAAAGAAGTTCAGGACGAAGTCAGAATAGCCAAGGGCAATGAAAGACGTAATAGCAAAACTATGAAATCACAAGGAGAAACGATTTAGGAATTTTTTGGGCTCCTCGGCTAACCTACAATTATAATGCACACAACTGCCCACCACTATTGACTACGTCTCGGCCAATTATCATGTCCAAATGTAATCTATAGTTTCGAGCCCATACCTAGGGGTCTATCATTAAATACAATATTTTTAGGACTGCTGATTGCCCTCTTAATTGCTCCGAGAAAACCTCGGTCGTTTGTTGGTCAAATACCATCGATTAGAGTGAAGATGAAGTACGATCCAGGACACCCTAGATCTAGAGATCCAACCTACTACGATGAAACTGTATGGAATTACGTTACCCATTGATACTAATTTATTACGTGGTCATACACGTTCCCGCAGATCCCAGGATGCCTGCTACCATAGCAATCTTTATGCGTCATACCACACCCAACCAAACCATCCTGTTACCAGGGGATGATTGGTCGCGCAAGATAGAAGAGTGGACATTGCCAAGATGAATTTCGGAACTCGAAGCCAGAGAATGCCTGGTTTGTTTCGACCGATCCAAGATCTGGCGGTTCTATGAGAGCTCGTAAACGGGTAGAATACGAGGTCAGTCCTTACCCCAAGGCCACGTGCGATTCTATCTCTCACTCGATCTTTCAGGATGTTTTCGGAAATCTCGAAAGGAGAAGCCGAGGACGATGGATATTGGAAATAGGAAGGTTACGCCTTTAACCGATTCATCCCTCTCGATAGTATAGGTAGGCATTATAGATACCTAGGACTCCAGCTTCCCAGTGGACCTTGGCTAGAACGGCCGCCGGCTATTGCTTCCTTCCTTGCGTTATGGCAGCATGGCGAATAGCGGCCATGCTACTATTGCTACTACTACCGGTAGCTATAGTATATAGGTATAGCTACCAGTGCCTGGATGGTTGGCTGGGTTCACTGGAACAGTCACTTAACAAGCAACAGCTCAGCGAGAATGAATTTTTTACAGGATTGAGCGCAAACCCACCCGATATGGAATTACCTTATTAACTCAATAAAGGCCGCCACGCCAAGATCTGCGAAAAGGGGGTAAGGGACCCCGGAGGCTGCGTCTCCAAAACTCAAACTCGAACCAGGACTCGATTCGGCTATCCCGACGGTCCTTCTCCCCTAGCCAAAAAATTAACCATTTGCATAATGCAACGTCTTCTCTTACCGTAGTTTCTTCTGGGTATTCTCTACCATTACGCAGCTTCCCGTTGAGACTTTACACTGACTCTTGTAAGTCAGCGAATCTCCGGAAACGACACGGATTTTACAAATACTCATTCTATGGTACTCGATCCCTTCTACCACGTGAATTTAGTTTTTCAAGGATTTTTTTTTCATTTCACTTAAAATCATATCAAACACAGTGTAAATAGTATCAGCATATATATTTACTCACCCATACGAGAGACAATGGTTAAAATATGCATGAACAGGACTCACCTGAAACAATAGAGAAAATGTTGTTACGCTCGGCACTAGTTTAACATGCAAATAACTAGCGTTTCGCGATGTTGCAAAGCAATGTCTGCAGGAAGGATGAGAGGAAGTAAACACGAATGATAAAAATCTAAGATAACGAGGGCGGCTATCAACGAGGAGCTTACGACGCTCGTAAGATGCGGTTGACAACGAAACGAGCAACTAAGAGGATCGTTTACCCAAAAGTGACAAAATGGTGGTAAACCAACTTCTTACAGAATTGTAAGGACTGACCATCAACCCTGACCATAACAGGAAACAAGGACAAAGGACGCTGGTTAATCATCTATCTCTGTTCCTCGATCTTGACTGTACGCCGAGGCTGTACATATAACGACGCCTTGAGCCTTCTTCTTCTTGGGGGAATCGCTAATTAATTTTATACCCCTGTAAAATGGCTCTCGCCACAACAGAGCCCCAGGACTCTCATCTACCCAATTGGCAAAAAGAGCGAAACCGCTTTGCCCCGTGCGTTTCGCGTGAACAAGCGCTTATTCGCAAGAAGCAATCCTGTTCCTTGCGGTGGATTCGCATGGAACCGACAACGGTCGCTCCGATTTTTGTTTCCCACCTTAGGGCTCTGGCTTAGCCTGTTCTGGCCTGACTCGGATGTAGAAGCGTCGGAGCGCCGCTAGCAGACCGAGCCAGAGTGATAAATGGACGGGATTCAATTTGAGGCCAATCAACATTCTTGTCTCTCCTCTCCTCCTGTCTTGTTCGTCTGTCTTTCCGTCTGTCGCTACCTGTCGTTTGCTTTTTCTTCTGCATTTCCTCCCTGTGTCTACCACAATGCCCATGCCCCCCCTCGGACCCCCATGGAGCAAGACCAGACGTCAACACAATAAACAACGAATATTAAGGCGCGATTCTTTGATACTCGAAAATTCTCACGGGACTGACGATAATAAATTCAAGATGAAGTAATGAGGGTCTGGGCAGTTAGCCCCCCATAACTCGAAAATTCCGGTTCCGTTGTTTGTTCTGGGTTGTTCTATAATGTTCAAGAAAAACTAGTTTCTCAATTGAAATTTGTAGCGGTGAGGCGGGAAACACAGTTTTTTACCGGAACCCCCCATTTATGGAAAATCAAACGTTTTTTAGTTGTTCCAAGTTGTTCTAGTTGTTCTAAATATTGTTCCAAAATATTAGTACCGCTAAGTGAAGAATACTCGAATGGAATCAAAAAAACGTTTTTTACATATAAAACCGTTCTACATTGTATAGTTCCGATTTCGAATCTTGTTCTACATTGTTCTAAGTTAGCTGCTATTATCCGATCACTGTACAAATCTAGAGCAATCATCGATAGACCCAGAACCTAGGAAAACCTAGAAAAACCTAGAAAAAACTAAAACAACCTAGAAAAACCTAGAACAAGCTGGAATAACCTGGAAATCATTCGAAATGGTCCTATATCCACATGCTATTCTCAGAGCGTTCGTCCACCTCAGCTTTTCCTGTGTTTCCCTGATTTTACGTGTCTGTCCTACCTGATCATCCTGGAACAACCTGGAATAACCTGGAAATCATTCGAAATGGTCCTATATCCACATGCTATTCTCAGAGCGTTCGTCCACCTCAGCTTTTCCTGTGTTTCCCTGATTTTACGTGTCTGTCCTACCTGATCATCCTGGAAAAACCTGGAGCAACCTAGGAAAACCTACGAAAACCTACGAAAATCTACATAAACTTACAAAAACCTACGTAAACCTACGAAAACCTACGTAAACCTACGAAAACCTACGTAAACCTATGAAAACCTACGTAAACCTACGAAACCCTACGAAAACCTAGGAAAACCTAAAAAAACCTAGGAGAACCTAGAACAAGCTGGAACAACCTGGAATAACCTGGAAATCGTTCGAAATGTTCCTATATGCACATGCTATTCTCAGAGCGTTCGTTCTCCTCAGCTTTTCCAGTGTTTCCCTGGTTTTACTTGTCTGTCCTGCCTGATCAACCTGGAATAACCTGGAAATCGTTCGAAATGTTCCTATATGCACATGCTATTCTCAGAGCGTTCGTTCTCCTCAGCTTTTCCAGTGTTTCCCTGGTTTTACTTGTCTGTCCTGCCTGATCAACCTGGAATAACCCAGAAAAGCCAAGAACAACCTGGAACATTCTAGAACAAGCTGGAGCAACAAAAAAAACTTTGATTTTCCGTAAATGGGGAGTTCCGGTAAGAAACTGTTTTTTGCGCATCACCGCTACAAATTTCAATTGAGAAACTTGTTTTTCTGAAACATTGTAGAACAAACTTAGAGCAACTCAGAACAAACAACGGAACCGAAATTTTCTAATTGTGGGGGGCTAACTTCCCAGACTTGACATTCGCCAGGTTGGATTTAACCAGTCACTTTTTACTGATCTTTATATGAGTTTTCGGTGAGGAAAAGAAATGTTTTCCTAAATTAACATAAATTTGCGATGCGCTTGATGAAAAAATTCCATATGCATTTCTACGTCACGTAAATTCCCGTAATGAACGTGCGTATAAGATACAGCTCAGGTAAGGCTATATAGAGACTGAGTGACCCCATCTTACTGGGATAATAACCTAATTATTTATTAAGGAGAAGAGACAGTCTCAAGAAGGATGATGAAACTTTTTTATCCGATTGCCTTATTGAACGCAAAATAATACTCTGATAATAACAGTAGAATATACGAGGGGTCGAAAAATTAATAGGGGCACGTAAAAGACTGAATACCTGACTTTAACCGTAATTAGGAAAACCTTATCGCAAAGCCACAATAAAGATACAGTCAACCAGTACCGGCTTTGATCCTACAAATACAAATATTCACCTTATTGCGAGATGGTAATTATCTAGAAAAGATTCCCTTATCAACAACGTACAACTCCAAAATGGCACAGGAATCCTTAAAAATTTCCATAATAATAATTGTAACGGATTACCGACTGGGATCCATAATAGTTGATGAAATAACCGTAGTATGTCAGAATAATCGATTTCTTAATCCCCTCCTATTTACTTGTCGTGAAAATCAAGTCTCCGACCGTGCAACTCTTCCCTTTTGCCTCGAGAAACTGAGGAAGAAGCACGTGTGACGTTTGGAGCACGACAAGTAATCTAAGACATTTCTTCAAATAATAATTTTTATTCAAATAGATAGTTTATTGGTTGTTTCTTTTTTATTTTTTCGTCCATGTAGACAGTCCATTTGCAGAGGCAATAGGGCTCTGGTTTTCTATTCAGTCCCGGACTCTATCAATAATCGTTGAGATTGGAAATATTATTAACGGGTAATCCTGAATAAATTAAACGACATACATGGGTCATCATCCAGAATACTACCATTAAAGGACTGAATCCTGGGCGAGCTCCAAAGGACTGAACAGCGTACTCGAGAATTGTTACCAATTAATGAGAAAATTTGAAGAATCGTAATGAATTGCGTGAGTACAGCCGTTATAATGATGATAATGCGGTAAAGCGATAATTTATTAGAGTGTAAGCTTATATGTATATTTAGTCCTGTTTGATATAATTTTATTATGATTAGTGATAGCTATGATGATCGTTGTTAAAATTAGACCAGTGATAAATTTCTATTCCGTAACCTTCAGCTTATAATAAATTGAAAAGTCATACGATTTAATAAGTTTATCCATTATACAAGTATCCTTCGTCTCGAATTATACATGAAGTGTCCCAAAAGGAATATATCTATATAAACTATTCCATGCAAAGGATGAAAGGATCCATCACGAGTAAGCCCCGGTCACTATTTTACAGTTAATACCAAGTAAAATGAGTTCGTTCTCGTAGCCTCTCTGTGCATCGCTGTAGCCCGATTAGATCCTCCGCTAGTTCCACTGCGATCCATAATACAGCGAGCTGTGGAAACTCTTGCATTTATTAGCATTCATATCTCGCCAAGCGGAGTTAAGTTAACCGCCCTGTTCGCTAGCGTTTGCGTTACCGCTGCACTATAACTGCGCGTTCAGAGCGTTCACTCTGGCAAAATAAAGAAAGAAAATAAATAGACCAGAAAGAAAGAGATATTCGCAATGCGAACAGTCGCTTCTGAGTTCGTGCGTAGAGACTGGTCTTTGGCGACGAAGGACTGAACTTCCTATACCCCTACCAAACATTATCAAGAGTATGCGTATAGCAAGCATCAGACCATGTGTACGATAGTTCCTATTATCCAAAGTATTGCTTACGTGCTTCCACTGCACCATGGTGCACCACAAGGTACCTTCACCATCCAACATCTTCCAGTATCTCGGCACGCTGTAATTTCAGGTAAACTTTAAAGCGGCACGCCACCAGCACGGACGCCCGTAACTTTACTAGACATTGGCGTAGTTACGTCCTGGCGTCTCTAACCAGGTGAAACTATCAGGTTGAGGATCGAATCGATTGGTTCAGTCTGCACCTGTTACATCATATGCATTGCAGGGGTATTGCGTAGTTGAGACACCTCGGGCAGACATGGTTCGTGTGAGGATAAATTTTGGAGAAATAGTAGAGATTAGGTATGTACACACAGGGTCCGTGATCGGATGTGTCATAACCATACGTCAGATGAGTGACGACGCGTGGTACCAGTTATCAGCTGGAACGGTTCACCAGCTGGAGGCACATCCTATACGGCTCTAAAGCAATTTCGCAAGACACTAAGTTATTCCGCGTTTCGTTGGCGGCCGTGATCGATCGCCCGACACGTATAATCTTCACGTGGCTGCATACCTCCGCGGGCTTTTCGGGCTCGTTCAAATACGCTCTTATCTGTTTGACTCAGGCCACTGTGTAATCACAGTGCCACCCACCTTATATTTTCATTTCATCAGTCACCCCCGCCACATCTTCGTCCAAAGAGACCCTCGGCCATTTCATCAATCATTTTGTAATCATTTGGCCCGACTCGACAATTTTTTCTTTGCCCTTCTTTGTCCTCTCTTCTTTTTATGATAACCTCTCCTCCTCTTTTCGAGCTCTCTCATAACAGACATGCATTACGCTGGGTGTCGTCTACTGTTGGTACCGTGACCTCGGGACTTTGACAATCATCGATCATATGGATATCGAAGGCTGAAATTACATTCGGCTTTATCGAACGGAACGAGACGGATCCGTTCGCGATGGACACTAACGAATTTTCGTGCTGCGGAGGTAAACAAAAAGAAACAGAATAGCGCCGGGAAACTAATTTCCCCGTGGCGACTTTACGAGCCGTAGGAAATCTGCGCTAGGTTCTCCGCGCCCGGAAGGACATAAACTCATTCCGGCCGCAAGGGAAAAAGCGGCGGGTCCAATAAACAGTCGTGAAACGACTAACGCAGTCCGAACGGAAACTACGTAACTTTGCCCGCGACATTCGAATCAATTAATTGTCAGTGTGTAACCATGGGAACATGTTCGAATCGACTGAGGAAGCATTAAGGGAACAAAACCCGATTGCTTGTAAAATTACTCGAATCCTCTATTACCATATGTATTACATATATACGTACGTGGATACTTATATGACCATGTTATATCCTCGTTTGCCAAATGGACCTACGAATTCACATACGGCGTGGATAAACTTTAGGATTTTCGTATACTCTCGTCAAACATTAACTCCATTGGATAACCGCAGCCATTCGAAACGGCAGGAAGTATCACACGCAATATTACACCGTGTACGAATATGTCGACACTAGGAACGAATTCGTAATTAGTGGTTTGATTAACAGAGCGGGGTACCGATTTGCGGGCAAAGGCCCCGCATAGTTTCCTCTGCTCGCAGATTTTCTGGATTCGCATATGGAGTTTGGGACGTATACCCATTTGATTCAGAGCGTACGAGTAACGAACAAACAGTCCTTGGCGTTACATCGCATCGACTATATATATCTGCGATATTCTCCACCCGGATAAATACCTACCCACCTGGGTAGTAGGCGTATGCCGCCGTATGAAGGCTTCGGGTGAATCGGCAGTACTTCGGTAGCTACTGCAACTCCTAATGAAATTCCTGGGATTATTAATATCGCTCAAACATAGGATACGGATAGTAGCAACGAGACATCATAGCCTGACGTTGCTTCGTAAAACAGGAGTTTGGTCTGTTTGTGTCACGAGACGAATGCGTCTTATTGAAAGATTGCTGAAATGAACCGCGTGGTTAATGAGAATATTATTAAGGGAGGGATACGAGTTCGGCAACGAAGTTGCGTAGAAATAATTAAAATTGGGAAGGTATGAGGAAATGACGATTATGGTCGTGGGAGAGTGACGAATTTTTGGAAATAAAATACCTGAGTTGTGGAAACCACGAGGTTTTCGCCCTCCTAGCAAACTACCGTGCTAGGAAAAGGTATAGGGCTATGTAGAATAAAATAAAGAGGGATCCCTAGGTTGGCTACTATGAGTCCCCGTGTCAAGGGGGTGAATTGTGGCACCGTATATTTCTCCATTCGAGTAATTGGTCCAGCAATTACGGAGACTGGCTCGCGTGAGGGGTCGGAGTGGTCTCAAACTAAGTTAAGCAAAGTAAAGGAGGTTGCGCACGCTCCATCGTGTTATGTTCTACGGGGGTGAAGAAAAAAAATATAAGAAAGAGATGACCTCACGGGAACCCCTGAAAGCGTGCGTGATCGCGATCAATATCGTACAGACTTGAAAACGCGACCCGCCATCTTGCTTTAACGAATTGCTTACAATTCTGGAGAGTTACTGGCTTAACCCGTTTTTCAGACACGAACGAAATCTTATTCAAGTTATCTCATGCTTAAACGTATATTTTATTGTACAGCGATGACGTTGGTGAAAAGTAAGTAAAGACATTATAAGGAGCAATTAGATTAACACGTCGAGCATATGCGTTGCTGCTCAAACAAATCTTTCATTAATTCAATGGAGTCTTATTAGGGGCATACAGGGATCCTCTAGAAATACCTTCATAGCCATCTCCAGAGTATTGCCTAGAATTTACGATAATTACATTCAAAATCTTGTCTTATTAGTTTTAGTGAAAAACTCGAGAGCTCGCATCTTGCAGATAAATATAGAATCCTATATACGTATGATAGACGTTACAATATGTTACTCAAGCTATTACCTAACTGAAACATTAAAGAATTTATTACCCCAAAGGATTTCTATCTCGTTCATAAAAAAAAAAAGAAAAACGATTTGCTATGAAATTGATATGTTATCGCCTATTAAAAAGGGTATGATCCAAAAGCTTAGTGTAAACCTAACCTAAGCATAAAACGGACGTCAAGCGTATCCGTAACTATAGAGCGTGCTCTGCGTCCAGTTAAAGGGATGCTCGGACGTGGGTTTAGGTTTACGTGAATTTTAGGGGGGGGTGGTATATCTATTAGAAGGGTTCTCGGCGAGTGATACCGACGGATTTCCATAATCGCGAGCCCCTCGGCAGCCGGAAACGACTGGCCGAATATGGTTTTCTGGCCGGATGAGTATCCGCCAAGCTAATACTTTAGCAATAAAATTTCATTGTGCTCGACCCTCGAGTCTGTCTCGATTGGTTATGCTTTTAATAACGACGCGGCAAATATGTCGCCAGGATGTTTTGTCAGCTACGACCCCCCCTCTGTATGCTACATGAGAACAGATCAATATTACCAGAACGCCATAATATCATTCTCCAAAAATTTTTCACCAGTCCCGCTTAGCAACAGCTATCCTTCCACTACAGCACGAAGCATATGAATTTCTCTCATCAAAATACCTGTTAATCTAAAATTCCATCGATACTCGCATAACACCTGACTTACAATTGTAAGATACTAGCCCGTCTAGAAGGTCCAAAGACTCTCCTCTGTTACAAATCTTTGTAACTTCCAATAAGACCGGATGTATTAATAAGAGAGAGTCCAGCTCTATCTTCGCCTTCACTGTTCTCCTGTTCCAGGTCAGCAGCCTCCGGCGTCCCTGGGTCCTTCCTCCCCCTGAGCAAACTTGTCAACCAGTTGGTGAACCGTTGACTCGAGACACCAGGTCAGAAATTCTATGTCTAGGTACAACTTCCCACTGACCCTCCTCTTCTGGACCAACCCCTAAGTTTCACGTAGCGAGTTTCGCTGTCCATAAATTCCCTCGTGTTACGGAAGTGACGTCTGTTGAAATCAGTCCGCTCTTTTATCAATATTGTACTATTATACGTCGTACAGTTATACAAGTTCTTTCCTTCCAGGCTGATTCAATAATTTACACTAGATGGGAAAATTCGTCCTTTATCCCGGTATTGTCAAATTATTCAATGTGCCAGTAAAACTCTACCCTCTTTCAGTTCCAGCCTACGAAAGTTTTCTTCGCGGACGATTATCATCGATCTATCGATATTCATGAGTATCGATTGATCCATGGTTACCATGCTGTCTGCACGGCAGCATAACACCCACTCGTCTGGCGCGTATAGGTATGTAGGTGGGATTGTCCCTAAAGCTCAGGACAATTTCGCCTCTGGAGTAGTATATATTTGCAATGGAGTTGCTACAACGTTAAATTTAATACGTAACATTTTTACTATCTATCCGGAACCAACGAGCAAAACCCTACATATTCATTCCCATGTAAGCTAGTTTTTGCGAGCGGTCTCAGTCGATGACTAATGGCCCATGGGGGATCGTTCCGGGTTAGCGAACCCTCTGGCATTTGTGTGTACGATTTTTCACGGTTTTCACGCAGCACCCACGCCACCCATAATATTTTTCTATCAGCCATATTTCGAGATCGAATTACGTGAACTCCTGAAACTTTACGGAGTTTAGTAGCAACGCGAAATGTCCGTAGTCATGATATGTATTATATCTGTTACATATATATATATATATATATATACAGACCATGATAGATCGTCTATATTTTAATGTATTACATTAAGGGTTCAGACCTAAAAACTTATATTTTGAAAAAAAATATATTATTTTCAATTATACGAATATAAGTGACATAGGTACATACTACCGTGCCTGGGATGAAATATGAATCTACTGGATAAACAATGTTTTTGGAGATTTCGGCTGATTATGCTCTCTCGGACTTAAGGTTTTTAATACCATTTCCGTTGGCTGTCAAGCCCTTCAAGCATACTATAACTCTTTCAGTATAAAACGAGGATGGTATAATTAAACGTAGATCCTTTAGTAAATAAATTGTTAAAGCCAAAGGGGACTTAAGTTTTGGATATGGGTAAATTTTTAAAATGGCATATGCCTGCACCCTTAATCCAACTTAATTTCTGTGATATTTACGTAGTCCGCCATTACAGTCAGAACAATGGGAATACGTTCCTTCGCTGTAATAAGCGTGCACTGGATGGGTATCTGTAAAGGGGATACGTAATACCAGAATATGGCGACGACGCTTGGACACACGATGAAGATAATGCGTATAAAAATACTATTTATACTCGAATGACTGATGCACCAGGGGCGCCCTGCACCTCGTTACGAGTCTGCTTATGACATTTTTTTCGCACGTATTACATTATGCCTCACCCTTCACGCGTCCTGACAGCCACTAGTCAAATTAAACCCTAATGACAGCTGGTCTGGAGCTCCCACCCTCGCACCACCCCAGACCTGTCATCTTTCCTATTTTACCGAAAAAAAAAAAAAAAAAAAAAAAAAAAAAAAAAAAAAAAAAAAAAAAAAAAAAAAAAAAAAGTAATAATCATCCCCTCGATTCTTGTCAGTCACTTGCGGCAAACTCCCACCCACTTAAAACAACCCCTCCCACGAACCTGACAAAACGTTTTTCAAACAAACCTCCCAAGATGGCAGCTAACCCCTAACAGAAACGCGGATAACCACCGACCCTCTGAGAAACGTGCACGTGACTAGGTAACACCGCGGGATCTGGATTTTATATCAGTGAATTTCTTTTCTTTCGTCAAATCTATCTCAGTCAACGATCAAACTGTATTCATCGAGCGACAATGGAAACGAGCCCGGCGTGGTTCCCGTCCGCATGAAGCGACGCCGCCGTCTTTATCATCGCGCGTCTCATATAAATAAATATTGTCCGGTGATTGATCGTCGACAGTTTGTTCGCGAGCAGGACATTACATTAACCGCGATGAAAGTGGGCTTCCCTCTGCGAATGGGATACGGAAGCGGCTATATATATTTTTTATTTATTTATTTTTTCTCGTCCCACCCCCCTCCCCCCGGTATAATTTGTCATCGTGGCACAATGCTGCTCGTGAACCAGATAGGGAAAGTTAAAATTCGTGTACGCCATATATATATAATTGTCCAAGAGCCTTGATATCACTTGGCCAATTCAAAGTCAAATAGTATATATATTATACAATATACAATACGTACACGTATAAGGCGTTTACTACACGTCTTCGCTACGCTACGTAAAAGGAAGAAGCAGCCAAGGCGCGCAGTGTTATTTAAGATCGTCCAAACGGAAACACAGCGTCTTCTTATCGGGAGCGTTAACCCGGAAAGATTTGGCGGTTTAACCGTATCTTAACGTCCGTATTTTGTTGGGTGTCCGCGCGTACTATACGTACACCCTATGACAATATACAGTTATACACCGTGTACCAGTAACATAGCTACTGTTACCGATACAGTAGGAAGTAGTACAGTACTACAGTAGTATAGTACCAAGGAAGCCGCAGCCAACCGCAGCTGCGGTTTCAGCCCCGAAGCGATCGCTCCTTCCACGTGAATTTAAATCTTGCGGAAGGTTACCGATTTTTCAATTGGATCCTGCACGAACCATTGCCCAAGCGATTGCTGCTTTCGTTCGAAGCCTTAAACCTGGATATAGGTCTCTACGAGGTTCGCGAAGATTCGCATCCTCGCCAGACGCTATGCAGGAGAGCTCGCGTGTCGCTATTTCGCCACGAGCCAAGGCAGCTACGTCCAAGGATACGGAATTTTTTCGTTAATTCCATCCTTTTTCGCAGTCCCACGAAATCAGCCCCCATCTCTCCCTCTCATCTTGGTATACACCTTCGCATTCTCTTTTCTTCGAGGATTCTTTCCGAGCGTCCAATTCCTTTTCGTTCTCCCCCTTGATTACTCTTCCAGGATAGCGGATATAGGTATGTACCCAGGAAGGGCTATCTGGCGGAAAGACAATACAAACGAAAGGTGGGCCACACGTCGGTGAAGACGATACGGCGATAAATTTTCGTCCGAGCCAAGAGGATGTAAAACGACACTCGACGTAGCCAACTACGACAAGTCGCTGGATGAAAATTCGCCCAGACTACGTAAACGCTCCCCTTGAACAATACGAGCTGGTTTACTGGCTGGTGGCGATGGGGGTCCGCGTCGCGACGCAGTTTCCGTAGGGATCGTCACGTTTTATCGTCCTGCATTAAGAATCCACGTGAAACAATACCGCGACTACGGGAATTGCCTGGGACACGGTGACACTTGATCATAATCAACTGAGAAGCACAATTAAACGACAGTGCTATTTCATTTATCTCAATCATAAATTGTTGGAAAACCTTAAGAGCTCGCAGAGTGCAACTCGCGGCTGCAGTTAAATTTCTTCCGGGGGGAATTAGCGAATAAAGCTTCGGGCGTTACCGTTCTATTCCGGGCGCTCTTCGCCTCACTTTCATCTATTATTCCTACCCGACCTTAAGTCCCGTACACACTGCCGCCATTCTCTATCTCCCTCTCTCTCTCTCTCATTCCACGAAGCACATTTATACAGGTGAACGCGTGCACGTTCACCTTGGTCCTACGCCTCCTCGTTAGTAGCTGCAGACGTAAAGTTGAAGAAAACTGCAACAATGCAAAGGATCTCTCGGACTCAATGCTCTGTCTTGAGATCCAACTGTATCCCATTTACTTAATTAATTCTCCCCTCGTGTTTCTCGTGCTTTACTCCCTAATATATATATACATACATACATATATGTATACCTATAGTAAAGGGACTTCTGAATCTGACGGAGGAAATTGCATCAGGAAAAAAGTAAAATCCACTCTCTGTGCTCTTAAGCAGACTTTGATTTTACGGAATAAAGAATTGCCAGGAAATCAAGGGAACCGTGACTCCCATCCGTGGCAATTGCCTTCGCGAGAAAGGGCTACTAACACGGTTATTTATATATATAAAACGCTCGCAAAACTTTCGTCCCCAAGGTGGAGGCTCCTTTATGGATATCTCGATGAATGAAAAAAAAAAAAGAAATGTATCCAAATGAAATACTTCCAGTGACGAAGAGAAGAGTATAAAACACCAGGGAGTAAACTCCCGCTGGGATTCGATCCAGTAATCGCTCTTCGTTTCTTTGCCAATTTTCCTTCTTTCGTCGTCCAGGTCTATACCTTGTCCATATCTACGTATACACCTGGCATACCCATAGTATGTAGTATATGTATATTTCTAACAATATATCATATACCAACGGTATACAGCATCGTAACACGTGAGATCATGGTCTTCAGGTACACTGCAACGCAATTATGCAACGAGGTACCTGATACCGAGATACTTGAAAAAGTCGCAGGCACAGCTAAGAAAAAGCGTGCGGCAAGACGTAATGCGCGGTATGCGAGCCGGAAGTAGGGAACAGTCGTCCTGAAAAGTTTCTGCCCGTTTACAGCTTAAAGTAAGTCGTAAATCTTATTCTTCCTGGACTAGCCTCGGAGCCACCGTGAAAATGGCAACTGAGGCAAACTTTTTACGATGGCTTCTTAGCGTAATGCATTTATTGTATCGTAAAGCCCGTCTGCGCGGTAAGCGCTAAGCTGTAACGTCCTCTTTGACGCACGTGATTTTCTCATGTAAACGTACGAGACGGAGACTATCTGCAATTCAAGAAAATTATAAGCAGATAGAGATACGCGTTATAGCCTTGTCGTGTGTCTGTAGTGCTTTCTGCAAATTCTAGTATTAAATTTTATTGTTACGAATGCAAACTGCCCGTGGAAGGTTAGAAAAAAATATACAGTGTGATCGCACTTTTAGATTCAGTTCCATCTGTAAGTGGACCTTAAACACATTGCAGATCCATGCACTCGATTTCTGGTAGCACTGTATGTACAAGGAGGTAGCTCCGTGACATAAACGTAAGGTCGCTTTTCAACGAGCGATTTTTACTTGATCGCATCGCGTTACGATTCTCTTCGTTCGGGACACATAAACCTTCATTTAAAAGCCGGACTCGTTGCCATCGGGAATCGAAAGAGGTGTCTTCCGATAACACTGACTTCTCTACCCGATAGGAAACCGACATTCGATTAATGCTACGATCGAAGAACAATTCCCTTGCATTATCTGGCTAACTACCGTTTCGAATAGTCTTCTAGAGATATACCATAGAAATTTATCTTGCTCGTACGACAACCATTTTCGAGAATTCATTTTTACGTAAGTGTTACTCAAGCTGCGCGTATATCAATAGTGACAAATGGGAATCAACAGTTGACTTTGGTATCACAAGGTAGACTATTCTTATAGGGCAAATAATAGTCGTATATTAGGCTTAATGTATTATTAAGGTTAACGAGTAATTCTTGTGAGGTTATAAATTCGATTAAACATAAAGACCGGCAAAGGACGCATCCACAGTGCAATGTTTCGCAATTAAAGTAAAGAAAGTCATTAGTCTGACTTAATTGTTTGTAAAATTGCTCGGGAGTTGCGTTTACGATGGTACCAAGAGAAAGATGGCCGCAGTTAATTTCACAAGGTGTTAAACGCGCCGAGACTAGACGACAGGAATGGCGGGAACTCGTCCCCGTCAAATCTGGGTAACACTTGGGGCTCTTGTGACTTTCGTAAGAAAAAGGAGAGAACGGGGGAAACGGGCGAAGCAACCCAAGTTGCATAATCGACTGACTGGCTGCGCGTCGTAAGTTCGCCAGCGAATAAAACTTGGCTAAGTGAATCGAGTGAATAGGGTCCAAATGAAAGAACGTAGAACCAGTAAATCCATTGAAAACTTTACCACTAGCCCGCTTCGACGCTGCCGGATTGTTCGCATCCAGCTTTTGGTGACCCTTCGATATCCGGAGAGTATCCGTGGATGTTAAAGCATCCGCGTTTTCCAATTTACGTTTCCGGTAAACAAAGTTCCAATGACCAACCTCTCTATACGTGTACAAAATTACAGACCCATATAAGAATTGTCCAGGAGGAAAAATTAAAAAAAAGCTTCTCAAATCAGCATCTTAATCGTAGCTTACAGTATATAACCAGCAATTTAGTATGACCCGGTATAGACTAACCCAAGTGTAGAAATCTTACTGAAACTTCCTATATCTAGTTATACAACTATTCCTTGACCTGTAGAGAATCTTTCAAAAGC
Organism: Cephus cinctus; assembly: GCF_000341935.2. Lineage (NCBI taxonomy): Eukaryota > Metazoa > Arthropoda > Insecta > Hymenoptera > Cephidae > Cephus > Cephus cinctus. Next base: position 1,165,915 of record NW_014332838.1, read on the forward strand.
TCCAAGATACAGAAAGCTCAAGAGAAACGTGACGTTCCTGTAGGAAATATATATATATATTATACCGAACCGAAGTACTTTAGGTACTCTAAAGGTGTGTTTCCATTGGACGCTGCTCGAGTTAAGTCGTTCACTTAACTTGCTAGGTCAATTCAGGACGTGTCGATGGGTCTCTGGGTCAAGCAAAGGAAACTGTCGAGTTCCGTCAGCATCCTCAACAGTTACGGTTTCTGCAAGGAGATTTCGACCTTCTCGCAAGGAAGTATCACAACGTTGTACAAGCCCTCTTGTAGAGAGCTTTTGAAAATACCACGTCCTTAAGACTATTAGATCCTATATTCAAGTAAGTAAGTTGGTTTCGCGCCCAGCACGGCAACTATTTGCAACTACCTACTTCAATATCAGCTCCCATCCTCCGCAGGTATGGCTAGTTTTTGCCGAACGCAGAAAGGTTTGCACGAGCTCGACTTCGCGCGACAGTCTACATGCAACCGGCTGGCAGTTTCGCCGAAGTGTAAATAAGCAGTAACGGTGTGAGAAAGTGCAAAGCCCTGTTTTCCTTGCTTTTGAAACAGTGAAACGTCCTAGCAGGCAGATAGGTAGATACGCAGCCATAGTCTTAACCGGACGTGCACGTTCAAGATGCACGGAGAAAGTGTCTGGTGAAGTTTTGAAAATTTGAAAAAAAAAAGGAGACAGTAGGGTTGAACCGAACTACAATAAGAAGATGTGTTATAGGCGAAATATAAAGACATAACTACGGGTAGTTTTCTCGAGGACGGATTAATTCTTAAGACTTTAGTCCAGTACAAGGCGAATGGCAGAGGGTTGAATTGCACTATATAGAGGGATGGTATATTTAGTGGCAGTGGACTCCACCCTCTGTCCGCCCAATATTAACTCGCGCCATAATGCGCTAAATTCCTACCACCATTCCCAGCATCCTTCCTTCCTATACCCTTGGCTCTGCGTGGCTTTCCTACACCCTGGCAGCGTCCCTATACCTACGCAGCATCCCTTGCGGAGAACGAAGGCTTTAAATCTCTCTCAGCGGCGGGAGTAAGCGGGCACCAACCTGTGCTCTCGCCCGTATATCCTTGAGTCTGCTTTCCAACGACTGCTCTTTTGCTCGCTATGAAAAATCTTTCATGTGAATCGGCCAAGTCTTTCTGTTATTATTCGTAAGAGATTAAAAAAAAATTCTTTCGCAACATTTGCTTCTCTGCTCGCTCGCTCTATTCCGCTACCTACTGCTGACTGCTGCAAAAAATACCATAGTGCAAAAATTTTCACGTACGCGAATGCAATTGCATTGCCATTTCGAAATTCCTTTCCGAAGATGATATTAAGTGCCATACTTTATCCTTATGACGATGTCAAAGCGAAGGAATGACTCGTCGAGATTGTAAAGGATGCTGGGTGGGTACCAAGAGCTGATTTGTGTATCAAAATAAGAAAGAGGTCCTTTTTCTTCGATCAAAGCCAGGCTATCAGCATAAGCGCATAGATCCCAAAGTGCACCGAAGCACTTGGCCCATGAAATATCGAGCACAATAAATATTATGGCATATATTATGTATTAGGGTGCCTTTCCATTCCTACCGGTTTCCCCCTCACGCTACGTACCGGGTGTTCGTACTACAACCCCATAGACTTGCAACGCAAATAAATCCACCATTTACGATTACGACACTGTGCGCTGTGGGGTAAGCCCATAATGTTCCTAGATAAAATAATATTTACAAATATCATCGACGGTGTATAAAGAAAAAAACAGGGGCGCTTTTTCCCATCGGATTCTATCTTTACCCTCGATCAATTCCAATTCACGTATCGAGGCTTCGGAAACACCGTGTATACGAAGCTTTCCAGGGGTCGCCCCTAACCTTTACATTTATCTCGTTGTAACCCCTCGCAGACTCCCCCTGCACATGGGATGCATTGATTATTCCTGGCGTAAAGCCCCGCATTACCAAAGTGTCCTATCCGTTATCCTCTGGTTGCGCACCTGAATGCACCCCCGGATCCGTTACCCCCCCCCTCTCTCTCACTCTCTCTCTCTCTCTCGCACCCCTTCTAACCTCCACTACGAAAGCCACAAACCTCGTTTTTGCACTGCGAGTTATTTATTGCCTCAATTAGTCATGCGACAAAAGACGTGTTAGTTTCCACTCTGTATGCGGAGTGCTTTGCTTCGCTGCACGCTAACAATGGCCAACGTAAGCTAAGCTGCTAATGTCATCAGGCACGGCCGAGTTACCGCGACAAGTATAGTGACCAGTTACCTGTGGAGGTGGGTTAACAATAATTCAATGCTGCCAAGGAAATCTTGATTTCACCTGAACAATCTGCATGATAAGAATACATCGCTATAGGCATACCTAACACGCGTCTTTAAAGAATGTTTCGTCGATTCCTCCTTTCTTCCCAACATAATTTTCACCATCCGATCAAAGAGAAATATAGGGAAATGCCCAGAATGAATAATTTTGTTAAACCAAGAGAGAATTTAACGATTTTAATATATTTCATCAAACCAGCTTAATACCATTTTTCACGTACATCAAAACCTGCCGAGTACTATACCTGCGAATCAAGTAAAGCTCGAGCCTGCGTTTCTGAACTAATATCAGATGGTAAAATACATTTCTACAGTAAAGAGCAAATATATCAGCCATGAAAAAAAGTGAATTAAAAATACGCTATATCCATACGTTTCACTGTATTCACGCTTCATTCCCTTTATTAATATCCGTCGGTCTGTATTTATATGCAATTTTTTCTCCCTTTTCCTCATACATGAACTTCGACTTTTTCAAGCAAGGGATGCACAGCAATCGAATCCCAATTCTCTGATGATATGACCGTGTGCGCTGATCAGAAATAAATGAAATCCGCAAAAACGCCAGTACCGTACGGGTGTAGTTGATACACGAAGTAGAACAAATGCATAAAGCGTCAGTGGACTTCGCTTCTGGATTACGTATCTATTTTCCGGCAATGCAAGCGGCCAAACAACACAAAGGATCTCAAAGAAATCCCTTTCACGATGACTGCTATATATGTGGACATACATATATATATATATGTGTGTATGCTACTCAGTAGCCTCTTCCGGATTCGCGACGTAAGATTTTCCTTCTTACATTCTTCCTCATGGCTTCTTTTCATTTATCTCCAACCCCCCCCCCCCCCCGTGTCTTCCCATCGTTCCCGTGCTCCGCCAGCCACCCTTAGACTTTATGACTCCACTGCATGTATAGCATCATCGTAAAGAACATAAAATATAGGACTCCAAGAGACTCGAGTTTGCCGGGATCCCTTTTACTCGGTTAAGGACTTGTCAAAAGCTCGTCCTTTACGGCGTGCTCGCCTCCTTGAACGTACGAAAGGCGCGAGAAGAATGAAAGAAATTGCACCGTAAAAAGTGCATCGGCAAATGCCATAAAAATCAAAGGGTTCTCCATTATGCACCGCCCCCCCCC
>NW_014332838.1:1169440-1185978 GCF_000341935.2 Cephus cinctus
CCTCCCCCCGCCCCTGTACCATTTTACCAACTGTTGATTTGCTATAGCGATAAGTTCAACCGGTAAGTCCCACGATTAGTCCAGCACCATCGTACTAAATCCTCCTAATACCATAAGGTTACGATATGAACGTACCTTTAAAGTACTTAAGGTCAGAAATTAAACTGGTCCAGGGAGCGCAAGGGTATAGGTGGTGGTGCGGGTAAAGGTCTCGAAACTGCCGTCTTGAAGCCGACCCCCGAAATTAAATTTCCCAAAATTTATAAGGGCGCAGGGACAAGGGACACGGGTAAGAAGCATCCACTAGAAGCCAGGGTCTAATTAATATTACACTAAGATACTAACGAACTCCGTGCAGTTTACCAGAGAGCCACGAAAATTTGGATTTTCATTCCTGCCGGAAATTTCATCGCTGAAATAAGTTCGACTAGGGGTTGCGGATGGGACGCGAACGCTTCGATAATTCGTTCGGGCGACGGAAACGTTTACACGGTTGCGATCAACAAATCCATCGATTCGAGGACAAAGCACCGAAAACAAAATCAGCAACGGTTAACAATCGAATTCCCAGCAATAAAATCCATGCCGATTGCCAATTACGTATGTAAATACATGCCCGCTTTTTGGCATTGACGCTGAAATTACTGCATCCTCCAACTCTCGATTTTCAAGCGGAACTCTATACTATATGACGCCGCCGATAATTCGGGAGATATCGTGTGAGTCTACTGATCACAATGCGACCCCCGTCACGGATAGGACCCATTAAATCTAGCAATAGACAACCCGTCAAATGACGTCAGGGAAATCCGATAGGTGACGGTGCTGATAGCGTTATACCAGCTACCTATCCATCCCGTATGTTCACCATGAATATATATTGATGTATTAACGTTGTTGTCCATCGAAGGCAGAGTGCATTCGTTGCATCGGATGTACCAGGGCAATCGATGCAGTCCTGTCAGTAATGCTATGTTAATGCAACCGATCTTTTGCCATTTGCCACTGGGCGAAATGCTAGAATTATTCTCTGGGGAATTTCTCATATGCTCTGCTAACCATCTAGGAACTTTCTCTATTATTACAAATTCCCCCATTGCATACAAGTTAGAATTACATGTACAGTAAAACACTGTATTATCATTTGCAACGAAATTAGTGCATCTGGAAGGAATGCATTTAGTGCCGTACGGTTGGGCTTCTGTTATGTATCCTTCGTTCGTGCCAAATTAACATTGGCCCTCGATCGTAAGTACCAGGGTACATGTACCATAGTGCGTGATTCTGAAGAGGGTAAAAAATTCATTTTTACCCAATCCAACAAGATCGTGCCCTTAAATTCTCAATTTAGGCGAAACCTCCTCGCGCTCTCCTTTCCAAATACGAAGGTCCTCGGTTACCTCCCTTACTGAGAAGGTATCGTCGTTTAAGTCCGTAAAGACTCAGACTGCCGAGTATTTATTTCTTGCGGGACGTTAGAGCACGGGCCCTAGGGAGCTTTAGCAAGTCGTGCAGTTAGTAAGCTTAGAGCTTTCGTGAAGCGGGTGGAGAGAAGACGTAGATGCCTGCCTATTCCCCCCGGCGCGAGACACGCGCGACTCTTCAAGAACGTCTGAGAGATCGTACGTCGCCAAACTCGAAAAGCTTAGCACGTGACGGTTGTGACGGTTGTGACGACAGGCACTCTCTCATGACGTTCTCGACTCGAGAACATCAATTTCGCATGAGGAATATTTTCGGAGTAAATGTCCAGTGTCGGCGGATTTTTGGAATGTAGGATGAGCTATAGATAGGAGCTATACGATCGACTGGGTCGGAACTATATGAAAATTGGCTGACAATAGTAGGGTACACAGTTCGTAGGATCTACCTGTTTTCAGGAATCTAATTTTTCTACTATCGAACCTTGCAGTATAGTATAAGAGGAAGTTTCGAGGGGAGTGAATCAGTTCTGGGGATGAGGACCGCCATTTTTTCTCTCTCTCTCCTACTTGTTAGAATTTGTAGTGGCCCCCATACGTTAGGTATACCTGGACTAGTCGAACTCGAGGCGCCACAACCCTTAGATTCAAGGATCTTTTCAAGGTAGGATGGTACGACTGGGCAAACGGGATGGTGACATTTTCATTTGCTATTCTTCGAGCGATAGCGAGCAACGTGGCGAGAGGTAAGACGTGAAAGAAGCAAAAAGGTATAGAGGTATAAGGTAAAGGATATAGAGAGTGGAGGGTTTGGAGGTGGAAGGTTTTCTCGAGCAGTGTCTCGATTTAGCCCGCGCACTCCTTTCGCGTCGGAGGTATACATCGGGGTCCACAAAGACACGTGCTAAGGGTGGAAAGTACTTCTCTTGGTCAGACGATTTTCCACAAAGAAAAGCAGAGGTCTTGGATATAAAATGAAATCCGCCCTAGTTCTACAATCTCGCGTCAAGGAAAAATCGGCCAGAATGGCCAACTCAGTCGAATGAAGTTTACGCATTGTCACTTTTTCCTAACGCAGACGAGTAACAGCGATAATGTGGACGTGTACCAGGTGCGCTTTGGACGTCAGTAACGTCGCAACCCAATAATCCTTCTTTTCGCGATCTACCGAATTTCGGGAATCGAAGTGGGAAGGACACGATATCAACTTTATAAGACGTTTAAAGTTTTTAAGATTATTATGGGGGTCGTGGGCAGGTGGGTCTTCATTTTCCTTTTGCCTTTACGTGGCGGCACAGAGTGCAAAGGAGGCGGATTTTCAGGTACCCGTAAGTTTGGCCAAACTGTAATAGGGTATATTCTTAGGTGCCAGAGGATCCTACGTGGTCGTTCCATATTCATTATTTTCTCGTCCTAAGCTCCAGAGTCCTTGCGCGCTAAGCTCGTCGCACCTAAACCATGGCAGAACATCGTTTTAATTCGAGATGAAAGAGGGTGAATTTGCGGAGTTGAGTTGCCAGGTATAGAATAGAGGCTGTAGATGTAAAAAGATGAGAGCTAAGTGTTGGCCGCGTTGGTTACGTAATAAAATCTAAGCGCCGAGTGAGGCAATCGCTGGCAAGTTAAGTGGCTCGTTGTATCAGCTTAATTGAAGGAATAACCGTAAACCCACCCTTATCGCGTCCAGCTTCTTCTTCTTCTTCTTCGCCTTTCGTAGACTCTATACGAGCTCGGCAAACCGATTGCAGGCGACGACTTGTGAATTTTATCATCCCACCTTAGAGACCTGCTTAGAGTTGCGCATTTTTCAAGTTTTTCTTCTCGGCATTTGGTCTTTTGAAAAATTAATGACGCGCTAGACGGTTCAAAGTGACACGATGTTTTTACTCCTTCGCGCTATCCTCCTTCACCCCTACCTCTGCCTGTAATCCCTGACCCGTGACTCTAGAGGAAAAAAATCGGTCATTCAACGTACGAAAAAAAAATGAAAAAATAGAAAGAAATTGGGAAAAATGAAAAAAAAATATTCGAAGGCGACCAATTGACGATTTCACGTTGAACCTCAGGCGAGGACAAAGCTCTCCTGACTGACTACCCGGCCTGACTCGAGTAGCCGAAGCGAAGCGCTGAATCCTTGACGGCCGATCGATTAGCCGGTAAACGCCAGAACAAGAGTCGAGAGTCTGGCCAATTGATTTAGCATCGATCGGACACGCGTTTTTACTTGGATACGCTAAAATGAGACTGGAGAAACATTGCGTGGTAAAGAAAACTAACTTAGACTATACCTAGGAGTATCGCAGTATAGAGTTCTATGTAGATAAGTACGTAACTCTATATAACTGTAGATACCTAAGAACGACAGAAAAAAAATATAGTCGAACAAAGAAAAAGGTGAAATTCGACGAAAGGAAATTTCTACGTGGCACTCGGACGGAAATTGGAACTAGAAGAGTCGAATGGTTAAAGTACGAGAGTTTAATGCTGTCGGGAGGTCGTGCCTCGAATAAAATCCTCGTAAAATTGTCCCGCCCTGCTGCGATTGTCTGTGACGAAAAAAGAAAAAAATATATGAAAAAAAAAAACAAAGTAATAGAAAGAAATAAAAATTGAATGCCGAGGTTACGGTGGTTTTTTCCAATCGGTCGACAATTGAAATACTCACAATATGCATTCGAAGGCCAATCGCTCAGAGTCACGGTCATGAGAAAATGCAGCATCACAGGTGTGTAATTGGTTTTGAAAATCGTTACGTAATTCTTAGTACCGAAATAAATGAATTCACCACGTGGTACAAATCTTTTCCGTGACTTCGCTCCTTAACGATTTACCACATGCGTATTTCAAGGAGTAAGCACCCTACTGAAATACTGTACACGGGGCTTCCATGTGTCAACACTGGTGAAAACTACAGTTTATATTCCCTTTAGCCATGCTATATGCACTGTACATAAAAGATGGAAAATTTAGTCGGGATCTGTGGCGAATAGGATTCACTGGAAAATATCCTCAAATCCAGAGACGCGTGATGAATTCAAGGAAGAATTCAAAGATGGAAAGGTACAGGAAGGAAGGAAAAGCAGCAATGCACGCGGCGGCTATTGTTACGCGTGTTTGCAATTTTACCACCATATATGGAAAGGGAACCGGAATCTAAATCGAGAAATATCCCGAATGGAACTCTATTTCGCATTTGGTCCGCGGAAATCCCGACAGAGTATGCCAAGGTTGGCTGGATGAGCGAAAGAGAGACAGAGAGAGAAAGAGAACGTGTCGCTCGAATCGAATTCACTAAAAAAAAAAAGTTTTACCGGCAGCGTCTCGACGGCAGAGAGCCGAGAAAGAGGAGTTTCTTCTCTGGCCTCCTTGATAAAAATTCTCCGAGATTAGTTCAATCTGACGATTGGCCCAATTTCTATGACGATAAGGACTGATAAGAAAGAAAAAGAAAAAAGACTTAACCAGTCTTTAGTAACGAACTGACAAAGAACTAAGAGAGAAAAATCTCGTCGCTATCGAGAAAGAATAAACTTTTTCGCAGCAATACTGTCGAGACCCTTTCCCCCGCAAGCCACAAATGTTTCCAACCCCCCCCCCAACCACCCCCTTACCGCCTCTCGCGATGTGCCCTCTACCTTCAAGTAAAATCTATCTCCTAGCACTGACTTATATACGCAGCCGAGAGAGCCGCTTCTTATCCTACTTAACATAGGATAAGACGGGAGTCCTTTATAAAGAACTTTCTTGCAGGCGTCAAACATCATTACACAATATTCAAGGGATGAAAAAAGCTACCGAACGGGGATCGCGTGATCTAATGTAGCGTGGTAGATAGATGGATCATAGCGTGGAAAAAAGTTAATTCGCATTTTCACTCGGGCGAGGACAAGGGGGTGATTGAAAGTGTCTCGCGTTAACGCGAGGGTACAAAGGGCTGTGTGAGTAACGATCAAAAAATTTTATAATGACGTCACTATCGATTCGCTCAGGGGTCTACATCTTTTTGGGCGATTCCCAGGAACAAATCCACGACCATCCCTTTTAATCGTTTCGCCCAGCGAGGTACAATCGGAGAAAAGAGAATTGGTGGAGCATTAAGGTAGCAGCCTAGCCAAAGGGGATGGAAGGGAGGGGGGAGAGGGGCGAAAGTGAAAGAGAAATTCCGTAGGGCGATTTCGTTGCTCTGCTCGTGCCAGACAGGTTCATCGGATTACCAGTAAAAGTTTAGCACTGGGACCGCTTAACAGAAAAGGGTAAAAGGGCTGAGAGGGGCCTGGGGATCAAGGGCAAACACTAGACGGGGATAGATAATAACGCCTGATTGCTCCACGCTGAGTTTTAATTCAGCCGATTGCTTATCCTTCCCGTTCCTCTCTGGTGGTACTACTGATCGATTTACGTTTACGTATTACCGTGCGGGTATAATCCTCGGGGAGGAGGAACGATTTTCGCGCAGTCAACGTCTTATCCGGTTAGCGTAACGAACACAAACTAATTAACGAGTTATAAGTCGATTCTACCTGGCAATGAAATCCTAATTCGGACACATTCGCATCGAACGGTGCTGCCCGATTTCCAACTGGCTTCGCAGACGCGGTACACTAATTAGATTTGCAACTTTGGACGTGCATTTGCAATGGGGTATACAGAACTCGCAGTACTGACTGTACACTGTACACTGTGTGTACGTATGTATATCGTCGTGTTAACGGTACCTTAACAACAATGTATATGCTAAATAATGATATCTTAATTTTGAAATATACTTCAAAGTCAATTGATCAAAATATAGGCGTATGTATTATTTCAATATTTTCCAAATTCCCCGACGGTTTATAAGCAGAGCTTACAGTGCTTCGTGAATTTGGTGCTTTAAATTATGCAATTCCGGGGGAGAATCCCTGTACAGTAATCAATATGCCAAGTGCAGTCAGCTGAAATATCGGAGCTAAATTCATCCCTGATGAGCGCGTAATATCGATTGGCCAAATTCGGATTTTCGACTTTATACAATTTTATTGTAAATTCAAATTTTCTTTTATCCGCTTCGTAAGGATCTGTTTTTGAAGATTTTTACAAAAAAAAAATAAAAATTTATCCGATGATAACGCGATTCTAGGAATCATCGACATCATTTTAAAAGCCTATACGGTGCAGCGTAAAGTCCATGTGATTTATGACATTCAGCACGACCTGAAAGACTGACCGAGGCGAATTCAAAGAGACTATGACAATTAAGCACCGTCAACGAGTTGTGTCCAATTAAATAATAAGCACGTCAAATTCGCGTGGGGTACATTCGTTATTGATTGAGCCTCGGGGACTTGTCAGAAAGTAAGGGTGCCGTTGCCAGGAGAGCGTAAGGGTGAAAAAGAGAGAGAGAAGGGAGCTCAAGTGGTTTCCCGGGTGGTGCCTATCACTGGGTACGTCTGTCTGCTCTCTAAAGTTTCGGTGCAGGCATTACACATATATGTACATATAAAAAACATATAAGTAAATACGAGACATGATAAGCATGCAAAAAGACTACCACGTATGGAACGAAAAGGACATCAACAACAGTACTGATTTAGAGAAAATAATAAAAATCCGAAATCTAAATAAAGTTCTTCCAAAAAAAAAAAGAAAAAAAGAAAGCCATGAAACGGTATTAACACGTTACCATGTTAAACATAGTGTAGCTACTAGACATAAAGTAACCCCTATAAAAGGACGCGTTTCATCTCCCATAAAGGGACAAAAGTGTGTATAAATCTATACGTAATTTGATATATATACCTTTCACTAGATGATGAGATATTTTTAACGAATCGTGAATCACAGGACATACGGCTATCATCGACGATAAAGGGGATGACTCATAGGAAATTATTTCGTATATAACATATATGGCTCCATAGATATGAAAGCTAGTGCTGGCTTTCAAAACGGCCACAATGTCCTGAAATATTACTCCGAAAAAGCTCTCTCGCTAATGTAGGCTTCTGACTGTGCTATCCCCTTACGCCTCCAAGCTACCACGCTCCTGAGGCTACCCCGTTAGCCTACCCCGCTTACTGCAAGTTTTACGTATTATATGACCTTGCGAACACACAAAGCCACTTCTCGTTGGACCCGTTCGCGGTCACGCACGATTATTTGCCTATGTACGGCCTAAGCGAGCGCCATTTCGCCAGAAGATCGTACGCAACTCGACCGTTTAGCTTTATCACGTTAGGATCTACGACCTCGTGGAAGTAAAGTGCTCAAAGAAATAGAGGGAGATTCTAAAATGCCCGGAGGTCGCGATTTACCTTAGATGCCTGTAGGTGCCTATTAGACCTCTTATACACGACCCTCAAAGAAAAAGAAAAAAAAAGTTTTACATCACGCACATATCAACTAGATCACAGAGATACAGGTGTACATCTCCACTTTGTTTTTTGCCTCTAAGACGAGAAAAGGTTAAAGGTCAGAGATAAGAATTTTTTTTTTCAATATTAAATGCACTCGACAGCATTTATTATACGAAGCTACTAGAGAAGAGAACTTCTGCAAATGTCAAAGGTCTGTATTGCATAAGGCCAAGGGCTTGATTTACGGAGGAGCTATCGTCTGGATATGAGAGCGTATAGTAGCTGGATGGTAAACGGGGCAACCGGGACGGCCCATATACTCGTATCAAGGCGAAAAATACGCAAAGCGGAGTCGCGGTAAGACAGCACACGTAATATCACATTTAACATAGATTCCTTGAATGGTAAAAAATGGTTCGCATCTGTTATATGTTATCAGAGTTATAGTATGTATAAAGCTAGTGTATGTCATGGTGCATATGGATATGGTGATGCCTGAAATACGAATGGTATAAATCTATGCTATATGTATATTTACTAGTTTCGTTGCTGCGTCAATCGGAGAGAAAAGTCGTTGCGCTATGAGATTCGTGCAAGGTCCTTGAAAAAACTTCGTTATACCTAATAACGCGTATGCGCATAGGAGAATCGTTGTTCCCCATCCGTTACGACCCCATGACGTTCAAGCAGTGTCGCGTAGCTCTCTGATGTATCCACGAAGACTTCAGCGACGCTTCGAATCTCCGCGAGATCCAGAAAAGGGTGAAATAGAGAAAAGACTCGTGAAAAATATAGCCGGCCAAGAAGATGGTCTCTTTATCAAAAGCTGCGAAGCGAATGTTTCTCTGTATTATTTCCATGAGGGAAATTTGCGTGAGAGGTCCATCCTTCAGACGGTCCTGCTTACTATTCAAGTAACCGAAGCTTTCGCTGTTTCACGAAATGTCTACTTCCAGGAAAGAAGAAAAAAATAAGCTCGATTCATTTTTTTTTATCTTATCGTTGATACACAAATTATAAGTCTGACAAAGTTATCCTCTCTGAACCACACGTAAACGATACTCGTTAGTCGAAATACAAATTTAATTTGACCATTTACGTATTCCTATAAAAAATAAATAAATTGTTCACCTAATATTCCAAATCCTGAACGGTCTCTCAAATCACCCGGTATATTAAAGGCAAAGCCTCGTTTATCCGGCAGCCACCAGTATTTGTCCCAGCAACCTTAATTTCCCATCAAACATGTATCACTATAGGGGAAGAGACAGGAGGGAACGAGAACGTGGAACATGGTTAGAGCCTGAAGGAAGAGACGAGCTGGCGGATGTCGCATCGATTGAAATTTAATATCTGTTCCCCAATGGAGCGAGGATCTCTCTTGTAAATAAAGGGGAGTACTCGCCCTTTTCCTCAGCAATGAAATTTCGCCCTTGTCCAGCGTGGAGAATAGACTCAAACGTCTTCGAGGCTCACGAGATCGTTTAGCTAAGAGACGAAGATACGATAAACCGCAAAAATCGAGAGTCTGTACGGTACAAGAGCTCAAGGTGAATTTACAAATTGCAGCAAGAAAAAATTCACATACTAAACTAACCGTGTATTTACGAGCCTCAATAACATTTCGATAAATCAATAAGCCATCTTCTGCCTCTCAATGAGATTTTCATCTTCTCGTAAAGATACTCCAAGCATAAGCCACGAACGTTGCGTGCGGCTACAATTTGCGATTGGCGATTTACCCAGAAGAATCGCGTGTTACCTTTACGACTTCATGAGGTCGTATATTAACACCGAGTTGCTTTTATCATCGGTATATTAACACCTTCTTCCCCTTAGAATCATCTAGTCGCTCTAACCAACCTGAAATCGTATGAATCCTCGACGCGGTCTAAACTTTCATGGAAACAAGTAGTACGGTACACCAGCAGCTTGTTAAAGCTTTCATTTACGCGCGAATGCAAGCAGTTGTACCATACGTGTAAAAATATATACATTATAAAATGTACCGAGTGAAAATCAGTCTACCTGAAAGTCACGCATGCCTACATATCGACGTACTCGAAAGGTCACAGCAGAGAGCATATACATATATACGTGTCGTGACACCGAGTACCATACGTATTTTCTAAATAAGGGTAAACGTGACGTCAACGTCGGCATCGACGAAAAAAAAAAAAATGTGGAAAGTCTGACGGTTTATGAAAATTCGTGAGAATTTTATGAAAATTTTACGAAACCACTACTACGTACATATGTGTATAATGCGCGTGCTCTACAGGCGAGGCACTCGAGACAGTCACGTTAGAGACAAGAAGGGTTCTGAGTAGAGATATAATTTCAACTGTAAATATGCAGCAGACAGTAGGCCAATTCCAATTTTTGTAAAAGGTCGTGAAAGCAGTGCGGGATAAGTGCACGTGGCGTGCGTTTATCTCACGCTAGCTGGCAGCACCGTAGCATCGGTCTATATGTATAGTGTATGCATGTAGCGCGTCGAAAAGTTACAAGAGACGATAGATATTTTAACGGATGGGAAAGTTGGAAACTTGGTTGCTTCGAGGAACCATTATACGTGGTAAAGTCGACGTCGAGGACGCTTGTTAAGTAACCATGAATAAAGGACATTAACCAAGCACCGGAAGACCTGGAGGTGTATTCGCGTACGATTAACGCAATGGCCCGTGAAGGAAATATCGTGGGGCTGAAGATGATCATTATTGAGATTGGCGAATGGAGGGATGACTGGTTGGATAAAGCGACAAGGAAGAGAGAACGGATTTTTGACTTTGGGTCGAATTGGGTAGTTCTGTTGGGATAACGAAATTCTCACGGAAAACTTAAAGGGACAAAGTTCCGTTCTCTTTAATGGGAACGAGTGATATTGCGAATTTGTATGCTGACGTCATAACCAGCTGGGCACGAAGCCAGACCACCCTTTCTCCACTTTACGTTATGCATTATGCACGCATTATATATATTGCTCGCTGGTATCACCGGTATGTGATAATGATAACAAGGTTCTAAAAAGTCAAAATTCAAACTGACGTAGCTTTATACTTTCTTTTGGATTTTGTTTTCGTAGCCACTTATTTTTGGATTCTTTTATCGGATTTTAGGAAATTTGTAAGCGTACATCGCAATCACAGTAATTGACGCAATATTTAGCAAATCACGCAGGGATTTCCATAAAATCCTTGAAATAGATGTATCATAAAATAAAAAATATGTATATTTCAATATAAAATCATGCACGTGCATACCTTGCAGCATAAATGTTATGCGAAACCACGGGTTACCCCGCTTGCTGGAATTTTCATTGCTTTCGATCTGTCAAAAAAGAACATTTTATTCCCGGACCAACAATGTATGTGCAATGAACAGTACCAAGCTTATATGGAAATTTCTTGTTTAAGCACCGTGCTGTAAATCCTATACCCCAATCGACTATAACTCTGTATATTGAAACGTACGGTGTAACGTACAGGTCTCGCAGGTCCTTAACAAAGTAACAGAAGCGTACGGACCTCATGGAACCGGGTCTGACAAGGGAGGCTTATCAGATGGCCTGGTACCTTGACACTGCAGATTAGCCGTCCACCCCTCGACATTTAAAATCTCTCCAGAGGAGTCCTGGCCCGTTCCCGAGGGACCTCTAAACACGGTCGCGCCGTCATTGAAAAGTCGTCCGTTCGACGTGCCCTTCGTCGAGGGGTCCGCAGACCCTCCTTTCATACGGCTTTGCCAAGGTCCAGGTCCAGGAATCGTACCATTCAATACAGTCTGGCTTACAACAAACTGAAGATCCCAGCTATTGTAACCAAGGATAGTTTTTTATATCCATCGAGTATATTGAACCTGCGACACTATAGCAGCCTGATCAGTCTTTCCATTTCTACTTCACGTTACTGTAAAAAAACCTTCGAAACAACTGAATCGCTATGACATCCCGTTCTAGGATTTGCACCGTCAATTCAATGGTTCGTCCATTGAACGTCTAGAATGAAGCGCAAGAAATACATGGTTTGACCTGTACCGATGGAAACAGACTCGATTTTTTATACAGTTGACAAGACTTGGGTCAGGGGTGCTTTTATCGTGTTTATACCCACCAGCATGATTCTGGCATTATTCTTTCGACATATCAATGCTATTACGAAGAATGATGCAAGAGCAAACTGTTTAGAAGCCATCGTATCCCTCGGAGTCCTAGACCCCATACGGAATCGCGACACGGCACTCACCCGTACGCGACCATGGGTTGAACAGAGAAACGGCTGATGTATGGATACATTCATGGGCAAATACTCGCTTGGGGGTTGAGGGTTGCTCAGGGAGGAAACGGGGATGGGTGCGAAAGGGGAGTCCCTCTTGATGTATAGAAAACGTCACGAGCTAGCGTCCCCGTCGAAAGCCAAATCCCATTTTGTAGATGGCGTCGTACGCTGACAAACCATACGAAACCAACCATACAACCAACTAGCACTATGACGTTTCACGACGTAGGTAGCACAAGATTCGAACAGGGTCTAAAGCAGGAAGAGAAATATACATACCTACGAATTGATACGTATACATAGACGTTAGGACATTCAGCATTGCTACAGCTATTGCTATAGAAATTATATATAAATATCATTCTGACGTCTAGCTGTCCTCAATCAATATCGGTAGGATGACTACCTTACTATCCCAAGGGTTCACCTGGTACCTATCCGAGTTCTCGATTTGTTTTCCTCTTTCCGAGGAAAATGAATAATAAAAAAATCAGCAGCACAGTTCGATCATGGAAAATGAGGATCGGCCGTCACTGATAAATATAAATGGAATTGCTACGTACGAGTGATAGGAAAAAATCTACTTAAAGAATCTATAACATCTACCCGACGGAAACTTCATTAGGAAGCGCATTATCGATGAAGACCAAAGATCACGCGTTAATAAGAAAGGCGCAAGATCAACTGAAATCGTTTCCAACGGTCGCAGCGGCGTAGCCGAACTACCCTAGAAATTTCCACGTAGCCAAAGACGACGCGATCGAGCCGACCGCGTAAAATTACGCCCAGAGAAGTGAAGCTCGAGCGTTCCCGAAGCGCAGCGATATAATTTCCGCGATCTCATCAGAGATTAGAAAGTACGTTCTGTGACGGTCTCCCCCATTCCGATCGAGAGCCATCCCTCCCCCGTGGCCACCCTCCGACCCCCTTTTCGTTTCCCCTCGCCATGCCAACCCCCAGCGCGACAAGCGTCGCTCGGGCAACCCCTCCGAGACTTTCCTTTCGATTCCCTCCGCCGAAGCACGGCGTGACATCACAGGAAAACTTGGGTCCTCTTATCTGTTTCGCTGGTTGGCCGACATGTACGAGTTTGCTTCACTGAATAAACGAGACGGCGGGAGGGGATCGGGGATCTCGAATGGGTGTATACGTATACTTACAGCCCTTCCACCGGCGTGTTTTCCATGTTTGTCGCTAGTTTTAATCTCCCCTCGGTGGGTTCGATCTCGCGTAGAGGGTGGCGCCGGGCAGCGTCGCGCCCTGCCGCGCCATACCGACCCGCCAGAGCAACGTAATTATAAAAAGGAAGGAAGCGGAGGGTGCCCATTCCGAGAGGGTAGCTTATAATCTAACTAGTGCTTCGTATCTGGTTGGTATTACGCTTTTTCACCATGGGTTATTCTGTCTCTCATGTTGGCCCACCCTGCTCCTCCGCCCATGCCTGGCCCTCTTGCCGTATTTGAGATTACTGATGGACGTTTTTTGGATAACGCCGTCAAAAGCCTTCCAAGAGACCCTTGTATATTTATTTGAAGGATTGACGTATACCTATGTTGGTACCACTGCACTTGAGCGTATTGAAGGGATGTATCAGACGGAACGGCGGAAAGTTATATGTCGCTAACTTATACGTAAAACACTATGCAAACTTGCTGGCGGACTTAAAAGCTCATGATGGTCACTATACTAAGAAGGTTAAAGCTAAACTCTAAGGGATTTACCATCTCAAAGCCTAAAGCTTCCCTTTGGAATTCCATTACCATATTTACGTATACAAGCCCTGCGGACATTTCAAATCTATGGGTACTCTATATCCTTGACACTGCTCCCCGATATTATCTTGAATTTCCAAATGTCACGTGATACACGGCGAAATCCAATGCCAGACCCAAAATTCACGTTATAACTGTTCGAAGCTCGTGGCTGGAACGCTCGGGCTCAGGATGAAAAATTCCCTTAAAGTGGCAGCTCGAAGGAACTTTTCTGATGATACTTCCGTTATTGGGTAAAGCGTCGAGCTTTTTCGAGAAGCCACGACATATCCACATGGCTATGTACGTAATATACGTATGGATGCATATGTGCACGCGTCCTACAAGGCGGAGCGGAGTTCACTTTCAAAGTGGCCCACAAAAAAGTTGTAAGCAGCTTCGGTTATAGGGAGGGAGGCCGCATAGGGTATGTAAAGCCAAGGGATGAGGACTTCGAGTGAGCTCGTTGGATAAACTGAAGAAAACTAAAACTCCGATTTAAAAGCACGGAATAATGAAAAAGTTTGGTCTTCGATTAAAGAAACTATTTAATAGAAGCCCGTATACAGCGTTACGAGAGATTGATTAGGAACCGTTCGCGAAATTAGATATTTTACACGTGACTTGTAGATTGCCTTAAGAAATATTATACATATGAAAAGAGCAGGGCGATCGTTATCAGAGTTATTTCAGAAAGAGAGAAATACGGTACCTACAGTAAAAGTTCAAACGCAGTCGAAGGCAATGGATATTAATTTACTTTTTCTCTATACGTCGGGCCTCTCAAAGAGGGTCGCACAGCAGAGGTCAATTGATGGATCAATGACGAGTCGGGAAGCATTAAAGGAATGACAGGATGAATACCCTGGTCAGTTTGGCTCAGTGTAAAATCCCGATACTCGAATAGGGTCCGAGTGAGTTTAAGTAGCCTCGGGCAACTCGGATCCACCCCGCCTCACCCCCATTAAATAAGAGGATGGCAGAGAACAGAACAAAGCCTTGCTCGCTGATTCGTGGACCGGAGTGTAACCACCCTCTCTCACTTGGTACAACCCCTCGGCGATCCTTCAATTCCCAAAATCCAACCCCCTTTCCTGCTGCCAACTATACCTACAGATTCACTATAGTGTACCCAGCCAGCAAGGTATCCGGCATAGTGGATATCGATCGGACAGCAAATATTAGGCAACAATATAGGCAAACAAGCCCAGTAATTAATACGGACTTCCCTCACACTACGTCATATTCATATTCTACGTGATCAATTAAAAAAATAACTCTTCCACTCTATATATATGCATATACATATATATATACCCAGTTATATATGTATGTATAACTGATGGCAGATGCTAATGGCGAATTGATGATTAATCACGATTGCCCAGGAAATTCAATACAAACCCCATGATAATGTCGATAATTAATATTGGGATGTTCGATTTCTATGGTCCATCTGTTATCCTCTACGCATGTATTCTGCACCTCACGAGGAATCTGGTGGAATCGACCGTAGTCCCGCTAAGTATATACTATGTATTATATACGCGGTGCCCAATGTGAATGCGAAGGGAACCGGATCTTACGCGCTTGGCGAGGATCGTTATATTTGAAAGTTTGCACGATCGAGACTTAACGCTCCGGTAATATCACGGCTTGGCCGAGCCTTCAAAGGAGCTGCAATCAAGGCTGACAAGAGATGCTCTGATCGTAGACACTAACTGGTTGGACTCATTGAGATCGTCGGCCTACCTAGCTACGTGTGATCCGTGATTAATGAGGGAGCCAACAAACGCCGAAACACTGTGGGTCACGGCGTATACTCTAACCAGGTAACGAGATCGTTGTTGGATCGTATTGCTCGTAGTTACCGTGATTCCGTACGGAATCCATGTACAGCTATCAAGTAGGTACATATGTACATCGGGTGTGTCAACATGGGGTTAAACGGGGTTCCCTGCGATCTCAACGTTATCCCAGGCCGTTCGAACCTGCAACATACCACTGACCGAGTTAAGGAGAACCAATATGGCAGACAGCCTGTGTCAGTAGGACAGAATTTCACGAGAGAGTGTGCATACGTGTATAGCCCTAAGATACACTGTATAAAAAAGAATCAGAATCTGGATCACATGAGTGTCGTTCGGGTAGGATAATAGGGGACACCCTATATAAGGCCGTAGATAGCACTAGCCACTGTCAGCAGAACAGGTAAACCGGTCGATTCTTTATTTTCACTTTTCTTTCTCTTGGTCGCACTATTTTTCCTGCAGTACCGCCTCTCTCCCTCGTGGCGCACTTCGTCGACGGTCGGGGGCCCAGCCATTTTAATCGGGAGTCTCCGCAGGAGCGGCCCGAACCCGACCGAGTTACCTGATACCAATGAATGAATACCGACATCCACCACAATGCTTTAGACGCGACAAAAAGCTCCCTTCACCTTACAAAACCAACACCCCATAGGTCCCTTATACGTGTCACGTTCAATAGACCATGCTGCACACGCACGTGCACGGGCTGCAACATAGCCACTCGCACGTCCGATGCAATTAGCTAATCTCTCCGGTAGGAAACTCGTAATTGGTATAATCGATGCGCGCGCCAATTAAAGGATGCGTGACGAGAACGAGATTCGACGGGAATTTAGAAGGATCACCATCATGCACCACCCTGACGATACTACTGTTTCCCTTTTAGAAAATGCCAATTTTGGTTAAATGCTTCGATCTACTTCGACCCTCGCTCTTTGGGGGG
>NW_014332838.1:1186089-1186603 GCF_000341935.2 Cephus cinctus
TTGGGGGGGGGGGGGGGGAGTGAAATATGTATATTTTTTCGAAGAAAGATCCTCGACCCTTTGACCTCGTGAAGCTGGCTACGGACTAAGGAAGGTATATTGGGTATGGTAGCGCAGTTTTATTTTCTCCTCCCCTCTCCCCCCTGCCCGTGTCTCACTCGCTCCCTCTCTCTGTCTTTTTTAATTCGCGTAACCACGAGACCAAAGGGTTATGCTACAGCCTGTATGTACGCTTTCATCCGGACCAGGCACTTTTGTACTCGACGACGAGTATATAAGGCACAGAATATGAATTGGCGTTTCACGCTTATTGTGTGACGAAGTGAGAGTGTGCCGAATTAATAGCCACTCTACGGACCCTTGGTTCCAGATAGGGGGGAGGGTTCTCAACCCCGTCTCTCTCTTTCTTTCTCTTTCTCTCTCTCGCCCTATCCCGGGAGCCTCCTAAAAAACTCGGCGTGAACTACGCTATTTCTCACTGAGCTCGCTAACAATGCCCCCCTCCCCCCCCCCC
>NW_014332838.1:1186756-1195675 GCF_000341935.2 Cephus cinctus
CCCCCCCCCCGCCCAATGAAATTCTTCAGGTTCTCTCCGCTGTACCGAATCGGTCGCGTCTGGCATGTCCGAAATTTCTATCCGTAGGGCGGGTGTGGTCACTCGTGTAATACGGTAAAGTACCTACCAAATATATACTAGGTTCAACGTAAATCATTTCGAATTACTCTTACTTGGTACATGTGCTGCAACGTATTTTCGTAACTCGACACCGATAACGTAAACCCAAGGGCTAACCTACGTCACCTTCGGCGATGCATCCGAAAATCAGGCGGGCGCTGGCCAATTCTTATATAACGGGGAACTGAGAACCCGAGAGGAAAAACCGTCTCAAGACAGACTGTCGAAGTCAAATTCGAGAACTAATCATTCTGATTGATCTAGAGTCTTACAGCCGATAAGTCTTATCCTTTTCCTCGAGTCGTTCATTCAAACTAAATCGAGAGCGTTTCTTAACGACTCGGTACGGAGTAAATCGATGATCCTCCACGGTCGCTTCACCAGGGCCATCGGGCGTCAGCTGGGCACAACAACCGTAACCCGGGTCAGGGGATTCCTCCTCTGCCCTTAAACGTATTACCAAAATCTAATACCGCCCGCTCTACAGCCCTTCGCCTCTCTCCAGCGGGACGCCGGTATCTCACCCGACCACTGCCGGTCCGTGAAGACGTCTCCGTCGGGTACTCTCCTCTGCCAGATTCGAACACCTCGACCTCGACTCAATAATAAAAACTCTTTCCGAGAGCATTGGCCCAACTGTAGGACTGGATCCAAGAGCATAGCTTTTGATGAGAGTGGCGACTCGAAGGAAACCAGAAAACGAGAACATTACCTGAATCGTTAGTTGGGATCGCCTTGTGACCATGAGTCGAAAAATCACGTCATAATACTAATTTCAGAATATTTCGAGAACCACGAAAAAAAAATAAGGCCACTTCCTCAGAACGTTTCTCGAACTTAGTACTGATTGCGCCTAGGAAGTAGCAAGGATAGGTATACCACAGTAAACAACATTTTGCCAAATATTTCCAGCTTCCCTCGTGAAAAGTTACCAAAGGCCCCTACAAAGGGAAACTGGAATGGTTCATTGTCGTAGGATTTCAACGAGTGTACCGAACTTTTAGATTGAATTCGTGGGACGCGCTTTCGAAACGACGAACACACGACGCTTCTTGAAAACGCGAAATTGGCAGTGGTCCTTTGCGCTTTGTCTTCACTGGCATGAAACGTCTTTACGGCTATTAACTTTCTGGATACTCTACGTCGAGACCAGTACGTACCAGTGAATACATTGTCATGCCATGTGAGTTTCATTACGTGCAGATCACGTACATATACTCCATGGATCCACGTGAATCCCCCTTTTCTGAGTAAAACGTAAATAAATATTCCTTAAAGTGATTTCTGTTTCACATTATTCAGCATTCCCTTTACAATTACATAGAAATAAAGTCACAGACTCCCTTTACGTAAAACCCTATAAATATCCTTATGCTTGCTGATATCACACGTAAAACCCTATACTGATTCGAAGTTAATATAGTATGTATAAATAAATAATTATATACTTAAATACATATGTCTATATATATACGAGAACATACGAGTACGTTTATTTCCGAATGTGTCCTTTCTATGTACGCGATTCCGGCGTCGATCGGACGCGTCGCGACGCGACAGCCCGATCGTTGCACAAAACGGACGCCCCGTCGCCTAAACTAAATAATGCATGAGCTCGCTTGGACGCAACATTTAAATACGTGTATTCCGGGTTGCGGTACACCCTTGGCCTTGCGATATACCGAATCGATATCGAGTCGAAAGCGCCGACCGTCGGGTCGAGCTGTAAGAATAACGCGAAACGCGGGCATTATCGATCGGCAAACGGCAAACCGAAAAAGGCCTCAAGGGAAAGCATCCTGAAGGCTTCCAATAGTAAAAAAAACTCGACGTCTCGCGTTTCGATATCCGGCTACGGATGTCCCGGGAGTACCTCGCTTCCGGTACCGTACCCGGTAATTGTCTGGATGCACGGTTCGCAAGATGGCTCTTGGCGAACCCCATGAAGGACCGTGTGGGGCCCCAACGTAGCATCGACAACAAAAAAGGAAAAATAATGTAAAGTCAAGGCAAAGAGAAGGAAAAGAAACCGTAAAGGATATACAGGAAATCGAAAAACGGCGTAAGGTAAAGTAAAAAGCAGCGCGCTAGGACGAATCGAAGGGCCTGCATTTAGGAATCTTCTGAAAACTGGGTCACATGGTTGGGAGGACTTTAAGGATTTTATTACGGGTTGCCGAAACACCCATTTTCACGTGGGACTGAGACTCCCGGGAACGACGCGATGAAACTTTTACGTTTTCATGGCCGCGAACTCAGAGCGAAAAAACGCTGCTGCGAGGACGACGAAGGAGCTAGAGAGAAAACGATAACGTCTTATTCTCCGGCAAGCGGATGGCATGAAGAATAGAAAGTACGACGAGAAAGAGAAAAAAGATAATGAGAAGCGTGAGAAAAAACGTATAAAAACATTTAATATCGGAGAAAATATACAACCTATTTTTACTGGAGTATCTATGCACGCAGCTATAACTATATATGCAACCGAGCTAAACTGTACAACCCTTTGTCAATTTCAAATATATATATATATATATGATACATCCCTGTATACGCGTACAGTCGAAATCAAGGACTAACGAGGAACCTAATACAATACGACTTAGCCGATCATCCAGAGACAGATGAAGAGTATAGAAGACTCTAGGAGAGTTTACAATTGGAACGTGCGGAGTTCCCAAGAGGGAATTACGTAACGTTTAAACGCTCGACGGGATTAAGCCGGCGGTGAATTCAAATGAAGTTGCCCTTTGTAGCACAGAGGGACGACAACTATCTCGCGTGTGACGTAATGGGATGGCAATCAACGCTGGATCATTGAAGGTACAACTCCACTGATCAACGTACTCGACAACCTGACCAACCAGACCGATTGGCTAGTTACCGGACGGCTGATTTGATTTGCCACAGCATAAAATGGTCCAGAAGTGGTAACAGGAAATGATCTTGTACCAGTGGTAGCCCTGAGCTTGCTCCTCGAAGTACATCGAGTCTAATTCATGACGTCACTGTTACCGTAGCTCTTCTCTTTTATTTCATCCATGTAGTATAACAGGTACATTCTCACCAGCAGGGCCAGGCTGCTGAAGTTACACGAGCAGGAATATATATATATAGAGTGACGGAAGAATGACTTAAAGCCTCATGTTGACTTTTCGCAGGTCGCAGACGTCGCGACGCGTTGGTTCCCGTCCCACAGCCATGGTACGTCGACCTTGAGACGTCGGGATGGTTCGGGATAATCCGTCAGAGGGCGTAAAGTTAAGAGCCCCGAAGGTATAATTTGGCCCCGAGAAGCGCAAGAAAACCGTCGCTGCGCCGTTCGAGGTGTATATCCTCATCCTCGTCGTCGCTTACGTTAACGACACTCAAACCAGAATTAATGCGTAATTAAAGCGCGCTGCTCCGACGCTCTCGATTGTCATCGGGTCTTAAGGGCCACTTAAGAGCCGCCGCGAACCGAGACTCCTAAGGAAATTATAGTACGAGTGAGTCGTCACTGTCGGGACTGCCGGAAAGATTATGATGAGACGATTCTCTTTGGGCCTTATGCCCAAAATTAATGGAAACCAAGTAAACGGGTTCCCTAATCCCTCTTTAATGTCACTGTTTACTTTTCACTACTAGAGACTTCCGCAGTCTCGTTAACTTCTGGACACGTTCTACCGTGTAATTAGCCACCTAGAAAAGTTCACGGCTGGCCGAGCAACATTCGGCTTGGTATGACCATACGGAGGTGGGACGCCGTTCTGGAAAAAAAAATTTCACGATGAAACTTAACCAGGGACGCGAGCTTCTTATCCTCGGGTTGTCGCCTATTCAGACTTCCAGCCCCTTTGTGGATTTACAAGATTACCAACTTTCCGACCAGATCCGATCTACCTTGAAAGAATATACGAAGGAGGAGGAACGTTGAATTTCTTTAGAGGCCATCGACGAAAAATTATATAATCTGACGTCAGTTGATATCACGGGGATACTAATTGATTTTAAATTTCCGATCCTTGACGCGTAAGCTATGTAAATGCATTGTATTCCCGTTAACAATATAATTTTACGAATTTACGCAAAGGCCCCAAACTTCCTGACTTTTCGTTGCGTTTAGCCTGACATTATTTTTTCATCTTGTATTTTTCCGCAATGCCGACGTGTTTACAAGAGCGCGAGCGTATGCCACTTTTTCACCGCAACTCGGACGTAACTATATGATTTTGTTTTTTAATATCTTCTGCGGTCACGGCTAGTCGATCGTTCTGGTAATAACCAAGCCGTCCAGTCAATGAATATCAGAAGTCTATCAGGGCGTGACAAGTGCACTCACGGCCAATGTACCGGGTGGTCGATTAAAAACACCCCCGCGACACGTAATTATCCACTCCACCAGCGTTCTCCGGCGATCGGAAAAGTTTGCGTCGTTTTCGCAAATGGCAAACTGCGCGACAGATATTCGATTTTGACGTCACTTGTCCACGTAAAATCGAATGGCAAGCGAATCTCACGGTTAACGTGACCAACGTTCTCCGTGACAAAATTTTCTACGAGTTTGCTTAAGCAGAAAACGTCGGGTACGTCGCCTCCCCTTTATATAGAGCGTCGCTAAATAATTCTACTCCGCCATGAATATCGATCCGATTGAAATAAGAATAAAAAATTAATTACTATCAAAAATAAATGTCACCCAGCCATAAAATCCCTAAAATTAATATACCAATAATTTTCAACTATATGCACAAAAATATGCGGGGCACAAAAAAGTGCTCGCGCACGTAACTGGCTGTCTGAAGTAGCAAAGCCGTTCGACGTCTGTACACGTGTGCAGTTCAGTCGTGCGTGCCAAGTGCAAAACGGAAAATGAAATTCGCAATGCCTTCGAGGCACCCATAGACCAGGTGTACCCCTATCGGAAAACATGCCCGAGAGTGAAAACAGTAAAACGAATTTTCAAAATGTATTTGGATAATCACAATTCGGCTGACATACACCATATATTTTTTTTATCATCAAATTCAAGAATTTTTCTCACCGAGGTTCAACGAATGGCCAGACATTTTCAAACGACGTCGAAACCACCGGGCAGTCTGTATGGAAAACAATTTCCACGGGGAAACCTCCGCAGAGGGTGCAGTAACGATAGTGTCGCATAATTACAAAACGTAATTACGCCGTGCATTTAGTATTTTGAATTATTACCAAGCCCGACACTTTTTCTTTTTTCTTTTTAATATTTATTAATTATACGACCAACCGAGGGCAAATAACGTATACACGTCCGACCCCAGGCACAAGGGTTGAACACCGGGCAAGTACAATACGGGAGATAGAATTGGAAATTCTCGCCGATTGCCTTTGCAACCCTTCGTAAAATGAATCCTCCCTCCCAACCCAATGACGTCGACCCATACACCTGCTCAGAGCTCTCGAGCGGTTTACGAAAATTAGTTCATCCCTCAACAGAGATCCTCAAGTCCCCTTCAAGTATTTTTCAAAAAAACCCATTTTCCCGCCACAACGAGCTATCGCCAGGTTAAAGTGGCGCAATGCAAGTTCAACCACCCCTCCGCCCAGCCCAGCGTGCATCACAATAGTCTTTAAGCTCTCTCTCGTTCGTCCAGGAAAATGCAAAATAAAACCCGTACCAGTCAGTAGTATCGACAGAAGTCACACTCGCTAGCCAGCATACGTTTCGCCCCTGACAGCCTAAGCGGTTGCCAGGCTGGCGAATCGTCGACGGACTTTGATAACGTCGACAAGACGTTAATTAACTTCTCTGAAAACGAGACTGCTTTTTGCATATACACGAACGGTACGTGTCGACTCATTCATGCGAAGCAGCCAGCCAGTAACGTATAGTACGTTTCGCAATGTATACTATATGTTATGAGTACAGAATACACACTACACGTAGGCGACACCTTGCGTTTACGTTCGTGTTAAGCGAGTCGGATTAAGTTCGATTAGATTGAGTCGTACCGGGGTGACTCGATTGAACGAAACTCCCATCTGTTTAAATTTGAATATGACACTTGATCTGATACCCGTGAAATCCCGATCTGCTTCGTTCGAGGTCCCTAGAGGAGCGTCGGTATCCCGTAGTAACTTTCGCGTCGGGACCCCAGTATAACCTATATATATATATATACGCAGTAACGTCTCTACAAGAGCGTCGTATACAGTAATATCAATGAGAACCATATGGAGTCAGTCATACCCAGTGAAAAACAATAAAAGAATTCGCACGTGCCAATGACTCCATACGTACGTTTTCAAACAGTACCGCTTAGTTCGCAAAACCACGAGCGGCATGTGGTGTAAAACTGCAAAGAACTACGGCGAAATCGTGTTACTCGCGACACACGGTATACGCGAGGGAACTTGAACAGACCGCCGTCTATCGTTAATACGTATTTAAGATAACGACGCCCGGTCAGTCAACGGCGTTCGAAAATATGGCTACCCTGGTATTTTCTTTTTTTCATCTTTTTTTCCTATTTCCCAACTCCTCGTATTATTTTCTCCTTTACTTTTTCTCCCGTACCTTCGTCCTTTATCTTATACCCGTGACGCTCCTTTGACTTCTTGTACTCTTATACCCGGCTTATACCTGCTGCCGCGAACGGGTATAGAAAATCATTTTTGAGAACGCGTCTTCTTTGCGGTATGGTTAATCGATCCCGTCAAGGCATATTTTTTTATATATATAAAAAATATACATAGTACACTAACGCTGAACGTTGCTTTTGCTTGCTTTCTATGCCTGTATATATATAGGAAGCTCATATACGCTATTTATTTTATGTACTATATGTATATTGTATATAGATCTTTATATAGGATCTTCGATCGCTTAACTATCACCGAGGATAAAGTGGTAGTAGGTGGAGCGAAGGAGTCGATGAGGTCGAATCGTGGAACAGCGAAATACAGGGACGATTCTTAATCTTCGAAAAAGGATCAATGGCCACTTCAGAATTGCAGAGACGATTGGTTAGACGCTCCAAATAATGATAATAACAATTCGAACGAAATCCCAGCTGTCCGAATAGGAGTGTCTCTCTCTCTGTCTCTCTCGCACTTTCGTAGCATCAAAAGCACGTGGCTCTACGAGAATCAAGGTCCGAAAAGTTAACTACTCTACACTTGTGCGTTAATACAAGCAGGAAGACCGTAGACACGACGATTTAATGAAAATAATAAATCCAACCGAAGTAAATATATACGATCGATCGAATCGTTCCCATCGTTATATCGATTCGTTAATCGATCTCGATCAGCAGCCAAGGCGTTGGATCTATAAAAATTGGGCTGAAGCTCGAAAAAATCGAAATTCTCTTGAATTTGTATTTGTCTTCTCTTTTCTTTTGTAGCCAGTTATTATTTATCGTTAGAACGTTTAAGGGGTGCTTTGATTTTATATTTATAGCCTCGAATGTAATTGTATATTATCGTAGGATAGTTATAAGCCGGCGAGAATCCAGAGGGCGGTGTCGCCTAGAAAATTTTATTAGCGGTAACCGTCGGGTAGCTTCCCGTAAAAAAAAAAAAAGGAAGAAGAAAAATAAGTAGTAAGAAGAGAGAGAAGAGAGGAGAAAGAGCGGGACTGCTCGGCACGAGAAATAAAGGGTCGAGGGGGAGGGTGGAAAACGTTTAGACTCATTACTCAACCTCTGAATCCAAAACGAAGAGAGAGCCAAGTCTGGTGTATGAATGTCGCCTTTATTTCATTTTACGAAGTAACACTGCCATTTAGCCCATTAAAGGACCTCGTATAGCCAGTGCACGTTAACGACGTTAAAAGCAATAAGACTTTTTAAATGAATCGCGAAAGTCGAAGCAAAAAGATTCTATAAAAAAATTACATGTGCATTTGCCCATTTGTGGAGGCCATACGACGTGGCTACGCGTCTTCTACATAAGTGACTATGGGGAACGTGGGGAAAACCGAGACTTCGAAACTTCGGAATAAAACTCCAGACGATCCCCCATACTTGTGGCACGACCTTCGCACCCACTCTGGCAATATTGCGTGTAATCGAGGACAGATATAGGTATGTCCAAGTAATTACGATGGCAAATCCTCGGCCTTGATTATCGTGGAAAATTCATGCGCGCAGCTGAACATTCAATAATATAAACGTACACGACGTGCGTAAGCAAATAGTCAATCTAATCGATTCAAGGTCCGGCTGATATTTCGCGGAGACCCGACAAGCTACCCAAAGAGCAGTTCACGTGCGAAGCAGCGATACGTAAGAAATCAAAGCAACGAACGAGGATGAGATCGTTAGAAAAAGGGCAGTCATGCTTTTGGATATAATTAAAATTTTCTCGTACACATGTAATATGTATACGTATCGTGTATATATCGTGTAACCGAAGGAGCGTCACGCCATATTATGGAAAGGCCTGAAAAAAAAATTTTCACTTAAGCCCAGAAAGCACCCGGTGAATTTTCGAGGTGTAAATCCAGGGTGAGGCTCGGCAACTGGGAACAGCAGCGAAACTCCGACCCCTTATCGCTCGAAGGGCGAAAGGCAGAAAGAAAATGTTTTCATGCAGATATGAAAACTCAGGTTGGCAGGACGATTAGGTTACCCGAAATATATACGTATAGCCGTATGATTGAAAACCATAGGTTACCATGCCACGTAAGGAATGGCAGTCTATATACTGTAACGTAATTCTTTTAACTTATGACCCGACACCGATAGCAAAACATACGAGAACGACTATCTTCGAGAACCAACCTACGTTACCTTCGGCCGTCCACCCGTCGTTCGTGCATCCGCAAGCCAGGCGGCC
>NW_014332838.1:1195763-1199456 GCF_000341935.2 Cephus cinctus
TGGGAGTTGGGGTGGAACAGGCCCAACTCCACCAAGAACGAGAGCTCTGACGGAACCTATCGGACGAGGCGATAGCTTAACGCATCCTATCGATTTTTGAGGACGCGTAAAATCGATAAACGCAACCGTATGTGCTGATGTTTGGGGTCGCGTAAAATCAGCAAACGCGACTGGATACACGAACGGGAGCGGACGGTTACGGAAATGCACGGCCGCTCAGGCTGCTAGGTTTAAGGTAGAGAGGGTCGGCGTAAGAGTCCGGCAAATAGTGCGAGAGACAGAGAGCGACGAACCGAGAACGTATCAGAGCGAATTTTAACTATCTATCGAGATCCCTTAACCAATTAATAAATTTGGAGACTCACCGGAGCTGTTGCAGCTAATCCGTGGAGGCCGAGAACTGGATCCAAAATACATATATGGCACGTACAACGGGAAACAGGGGGTCGCTGGGCGAAACCTGCTGAATATTCCCAGTGTCTAAGCAGACAATCAGAGTATCAATTTCCCGAGGAAATCCTCGTGTAATCCGATGACAATGGAGGACGGGTTTGTGGGTCGAGGGTGGTTCACAGTGGCGAGAGAGGAATCCTTGAAAAGAATTATGTGAGGGGGGGGGAGGTGGATTGCGGATAGTGAAAGGGGGTGGGGTGGAGGAGGAATCTTCAAAAAGTATCTCGGCAGCGATCCAGTGACAGGTCCTTACGGAAGATTAGGATGCTGCTTAAGGTTAGACGAGTCTCGGTGAGGCTCGGTAAGTTTCGTACAAACCACCCTATGAAATAGCCAATAGAGGCAATGGCTCTCCAACCCCCGATAGGATATATATTTCTACTTAGATGATTCTCGGAGCACATAGCGCACCGTGAGAGTGTGAGAGGGGATGAAATAGGGGAAGAAAAGAACAGAGCGAGAGAGAGTAGCCCAACCACCCTAACTCTCCCAGTTTCACCCTCGACCGTTCGAAAATGTATTATTTACTGCAACGCCCAGTGTATTTGCCCCGGCAAAAATATCACCACGGACCCTAGGCTCTAACCACGAGGAGGACGGGGGCAGCAGCAGTGGCAACGCGACCCTTGTGAAAGTATCTCTCGAGGGGTGAGAAAAATCGGCAACCTGTACGTGTTCACCTACGTGCATTATACATACACTCGGTTCGATACAACTTTAAAGATGCACGACCAGCGAACACTGGCTGCAAAGTGCTGCTATATATTACTATATATGGTTTACGTACCACAGTACCTCTCACCGCCAACAAAGTAAATATACCCCGAAGACACTATTATTCAATATCGTACATTCCATTTTGAAAATTTGCCTTATTACCGGTACTAACTGCCGTCCGCTTAACGTCCCTTGGCTCGACTGCTGAAACAAATGCGAATCGCTTACTACGGTATCCCCGTTTGCGTGCAGCCAACATATTCCGCCGCATTGGCAACATGCGCCCCTGCTAATTACCAGGGTGCGATCGATCATCCCCCATAAACCTTATTAAATCCCAGCTCGTCGCGGCGCATTAGTGCGTTCGGTTAGTAAAAGTGAAAACGGACGGTTAGTTTCGGAGAAATAGAGGGTGAACGGAGCGAGGCAAGGGGTTGCTTCTGGCTAGTTGGGATATCAAGAGGAGCACGAGAGGTGGTTGAAGGGGTAACCAGGAATAGCGTATACCTATACCATGGGCAGATCACGAGAATGCCAGAGTCCGTAAGGGTGAAAGAGACTGTGCGTGTTCAAGAGAGCCTTCGGCTGGGTCTACGAGGACTAGAGGGAAAAGGGAGAGACGGAGAGAAAATTAAACAAGGCGAACGAGAGAGCGAAGCAGGGATATAGCGTGTGCGCGTATTTGTGTACACGAGCGCGCGCGAAAGAGAGAGAGAGAGAAGAATATATTACGTAGCGTCAGCTGTGCTTTATAACCCAAGCATCAGGCGGCGTCACGGTGTGGGTAATCAGTTTATACCGCGATACAGTGCATCTGCCACCCCCATGCTCTCATGGCGTGCCCGTCCCTTTTTCCTTGGACGTGCCGGACGACCGATACATCCCTCCAACCCTCTTGGCCTCTGAACCCCAAGCCACTGGCTTCACCGTCATACAAATATACATGCGCCCCTTTGGCCAACCAAAATGGACAGAAGTTCCACTCGAAGCCATTCGATACACCCGAATCATTACCAGAGTGTCAACCGCTCGAACGACAGGAAGGACCTAAAGTCCGAAGACAACCACAAACCAAACGTTAAGTCTAGAGGACGAAGGGAAAGCGGTGCCTGTTAAAAGCCACAGCAATATCTCGATTACGTATATTCTTCCCATTGCTGAACCTTCGGTCCCTCAGCACTGAGAAAAATGAACGACTCTGCCAACCAAATATCTGGCTACTAGAGCTATATTGAAGTCGGTCGTCACAACAGAGTTACTATCTAGCTCTAACAGCTGAACCCTTCTACTTCATGTCGTCCGCTTGCAGGAGCGAAACGGTATAGCTGTGAGAACTGAACAGTGGCTCACTTTCGGGACTATATTTTTAATGAGATCTGGCGTCAAAAGACTGAACAACGGCTTGTCAACTTCCTCCTCTACAAACAAAAAAAATACAGGAAAAAAAAACGAAAAAAGAAAGCGGTACAGCGATTGAGAAAATGTTAAGGTTAAGAAAGATGGCTAGCGTCAATCGCATACATCACCGTTAATTAATTTATAACTTACCTTCAAACCTATTTTGCCAGTTCTGCAATCCCCACGCCTGCAGTTTCAATTGCACCCACTCATCCATTGATGAAAAATTAACTCATTAATGGTACAGAAAATCATAAAACAATTCCGTACGTGTCGATGCAGATCGTCAATGCCCTCTCAACCGGCCATGTAGCTCCTGCACCGGCGCGTATAGCTCCCACAGCTATACCAGGATTCTTACTCCAGCCGACTAACGAAATTTCTCCAGTACAAATCATATCGTTCTGAGAATTTCCTCGCATGGTTATAGTAACGAATACATGGTCAAAAAAACGATATTGCTGTTATAGAAATACGCGTTGCTTATGTAACTGTATTCATTGCTATAATAAGAAATATGAATGTAGCGATACTTCGTTTTCTTGCCAGAGCCCTACACTTTTCTCAGTGAACAGTGACTTCGGCACGGTCAACAAAGTCCATCGTCACAGAAAAGCCAAGATCCCATGAACATTTAAGTAACTCCTTCGTGAAAGTTGGGTACGGCGGTTCGGCAAAAGTTGACGACTCGCCAAGTTCCCGACAGCGTGAAATAAAGAGGACGACTCTGCGTCCACGGGATGATAATGGCGACGCCAGTTGGGACAGGGTGAACATCGGAACGAAGAGGAGTTTATAAGAGGGGTTGAAGGTAGCAACTGGGATATATATTTTGAAAGGAAGGAAGATGCTCTCTACTGTCTTTACCTCAAATAAATAAATAATGAGTAACCAAGTTGCCTAAAGTGCCATTTTTCGGGACACTCTCGCTAATGAAAGGGATTCCTTATGGAAGCGGAGGAGGCAAGAAGTGGTGGCCGGCAGCCAAAGGATCATTCGCGTTTTCAAAGATTATAATGCATTAGCGATTCGAACCTAATTAGTGCGACGGACCTAATTGAAAACTCACTCCGAACGGGCATTAGCCGACGATGCAATTTTTTTTTTTTTTTTTTTTTTTTTTTT